>NW_008348662.1:1594587-1621180 GCF_000622305.1 Nannospalax galili | reverse complement strand
GGAGATCTTTTTTAAAGTTTAAAACCTCATTTAATTTTATGTCTTGTAGGGGTTATACAGAGTACAATATTGTATAACTGTATCAATTTAACTGTAAACCTAAAAATTTACAGCCAATTTTGAAAGACATGCGTCTTAGCTCTGGAAATTGTTATTGAATATGTCAATGCTGTTGTAATGAAATGCTTCTTCTAATTATATGGTTATTAAATAATTTTTTTAAAGATAAAAGAAAAAACCCTCAAACAAAACTTACTCCACTAGGCTAGTATTAGTCTTTCCAAGGGTTGTGCCCCTCACCTAATGACTTTTTAGGGGACCCCCTCTGCTCAAAGGTCCCCTTACCTCCCATCTTTGGGGGTAGAACTAGTCTCTAGCACAAGAATCTTTGGAAAACACATCATTTTATTCAAACCATAACAGCCTGATAAGGTTTAATAATACTACAACAAATTCTGCCTAAGTGTCATTCTTCTTAATATTGAATTTAACCCTTTATTTGCTATAAGCTGTCACTACATTAACCTCCTCTGCCCCCCCCAAATGCTATTATTACCAGTTCTCATTGCCCACCTATGGAGGACATCTTTACAGCCTTCTAATTATAACCACAAAGAAATGAAATGGTCAAAAGTTAAACAATTTAAGCAGAATTGTTTTAGATTGCCAAGTTTATATACTTTCATTGATTTATTATTGTAATCTCAAATCTCTAACCAATTAATCTATTTAATTTATTGGACACTATAATAACTCCAGTACTCTCACGCTGATACCTATATCAAAACATTCTTTGTGTGCTCTTTTGGGGTTTTACTTACAAACAACTCATTATTGACTTACAATATTGCATTAGTCTGGAATACAATTTGTCTTCCACCATTTTATTAAACAAATTATATATCTTCTTTTGCTCAGGGCTAGGGCTCCCACCTGGGGCCTGGCATATGCTTATTAGGTGCTGTACCACTGAGCTTTGCCCCCATCTCAATAAGTAGATCCTTAAAGCTAGAACAAATCAAATTCTTTGAGGTTTGAATTAGAAACTTTTACTCATTCAACTTAAGGAAGCTGTAACTTGCAATCAATCATACTCACACTTTCCCCACACTGGTCCAAACGCCAGTGTCTAATGACCTAAGATATGTTTGAACATTTTTTTGTAACACTGCCCATTAAAATGTAAAGCATCCTTGTGGCATGTTTCACTCTGTTGCTTCCTATGGCAAGTATCTCTACTCTCCTGAGCTGTCTCTCAAATGCTCAAATCCTTCCTCAGTCTTGCCTTCCTCTACAGCATGGATGGAACACTCTGCTAAGTAACATGACAGACAGGAAGCATCTGGGATCCTTCAGACTGTGAGGGTTTCACAATGGAGAGTAAAGAATGGAGAGAAAGAAGGGGGTGGGGATGAGGCACTTAAATTTAAATTTAAATTTAAACCTTGCTTACCTGTCAGAGACAGTAAACTCATTGACTGTCCAGATCACCCACACAGAGCCCCACACACTGCACACCCTCTTGTAGTTTTCCCCATAACATTTCATCTTCCACCATGCTGTATGTTTTTTTATTACTTTCTGTTATTAAAATATAAATTTTACAATGGCAGGGCTTTTTTATCCTTTTGATTCACTTAAGAATCCCTAACATCATGCCAGATACAAATAAGCACATACTATCTGCTGAAAATTGCTCCCAAGGGAAGGTTATTAAGCTGCCAGTCCATCTAACTATGTGAACAGCTAATTCAATATTTCCATCTGCCCTCTAAGAGACCTTGACAGGTACCTTATGGAAATCCAGAAGAAATAGCATTTTAGAACCAGGGAAAGTTGTAGAGCTAACATCATCTAGTTTTCATGTACTCGTGTTGACTGTAGAAAACATTGCTTTCCTTCCTATGTACTGAAATAACTGTGTAATTCTAAATAAATAATTATCGCTATTTACTGATCAGCTGTCATGTGAAGGCACCTACTCAATGCTTTATGTGCCGTGTTACATTTAACCCTCGTGTAGTTGGTACCATTGTATCCCTGTTTTAAGAATGAGAAAGGTGGGGCCAATGAGACAAGTCAACTCGTAGTGGTGCTTGCCACCAAGCCTGATGATCTGAGTTTTATAGTTGGGACCACATGGAAGAAGAGAACTTAGTCCTTCAGGTTGTCCTCTGATCGCTGCATGCACATTATGGCATGCATGCACTGACACACATACAGACAAGTATTTACTTACTTATGTATTAATGTATTAAATATAATTAATGTAAAAAATAGGGGCCGGAGAGATGGCTCAGCAGTTAGGAGACCTTGCTGTTCTTTCAGAGGACCAGAGTTTGTTTCCCAGTACCCACATCTGGTGGTTCAGCCACCTGGAACTCCAGTTCCAGGGGATCTGATACTCTCTTCTGACCTCTGAAGGCACCTGCACACATGAGCACGTCCATATACACACACAAGCAAGCAAACATAACACATAAATAAAAAAATAAGTTTAAAAAGGAATGAGAAAAGTAAGGTGTAGCGAAGTCAGGGACCCCTCTGATGTGATCCCTGAAATAAATGGAAGGCTAAATTTGCAAAAGCCAATGCTCCTGTCTAAACCACACAGATTCTGGTGTGATTATTGGGCGCCTATAGTGTGGGATCCATCTCCCTGATACAGCAGTAGTTCCTTTAAAGGTGCTAGTGCTGTGACCCTGTCAGCAAGCTTCTTTGAATACCATCAGTGTTGTATTTCAGTAAGTTGTTTTGCTTTCTGTTTTAGAGTGTGACTAAAGCATTGTCTTATCACTGACCTGGGATGTGAATTCCCTCTTACTTTGTTCTCTTAGCTGTGAAGGAAGTAACCAACTGGAAGTTGAAGAAGGCTTTGTTCTGTCTTCTGTTGCTTTTGTACCATTTCAGTCTGACCTCTACCTCAGCAGTGGAGGCCATTTCTCGTTCTCACCCATAGACAGCCCTACAGGCTTCCCCAGTCCCAGTTGGCTGTGAGTTACACTAGATAATCTGTTCCATTCATTACTTTACTTCCACTAAGCTTCCATATCCATCATTTAGTCTTAAGGGAAATCCTTAACAAAAATCAGTTACTTTCCCAGAACTAGAAACTAGTTCTAAAAATCAACCATTTCACCTTCTATAAGCATTTAAGCCATGGTGTTGGAGAGATTAGAACCTCAACAATTTCATTTATACTTTCTGACTTAGACTGCTTTTGCTAATATCACAACATGACCATTTCTTGTTAAATTATTACAACATAATTGGAGGGATGATAATTAAATTTCAAGTCTTTTTATTCTTGGTAAATGCAGTTACCATTTTTGCCATTGAAAAAGGGAGATTCTTGATGCAGAAATGTACCTGCAAGAATAGGATCAGTTCTCTAAGACATCATCTTTTGAGAGAGAAAGAAGCCAAAGACTAGAACCAGCATGACCTAAGCAAATGGTTTCTTTCCATTTGGTGGGGATCATTAAAGAGGAGCGTTGCACTTTCTCTGCATATAGAACCTTGCAGAAATTATCTCAGTATATTGCATGTATAGTGTCTATGTCTTAGAAAACTGTTGTTTGGTGAAGGTTATTTGTCCTCCCTTTTTGATGACAGCTGTGTGGTGATGATAATCTTGTCAGGTATGGAGGTACAAAGGATTGCCTTCTTCTGGGACCCCACCCAGAGGCTTTGGAACAGATCAATTTTGATTGAAAGGACATGGGCTGCAGAACTCTCTTTTCCTTCCTGAGATGTCCAAGGAACCAGCAGGTGGCTTGACTGATGTTTTTCATGGAACCTCATTGGTCAACTGTCACTTCCAGGGACTTTCTGAGGCCTGATCAGATAAAAGAGAGGGCAAATACATGATAAGGCCCAGCTTCATCCCTAGATGCCCTACATTCCAGAGGCAAACAAACTTACCCTGTCTTATGCCAACACCTAGGTCCTATATTACAAGAACTGAGCATTTCATAGAAATGGAAGGGAAAAGATAAAAGCTTTTGTCTCTCAGAGCTCTCCTAATGACCTGCAAATATTTCCCAAAGCTTACATAAAACTATGTCAATAATGAAATGTTAATAATGAAAATGCCATAAAAGTCCACAAATTTTAAAAAGAGAAAGTAGCTTAAAATACTGGCATTTAGATGGGTGAGCAGAAAATACAAAGCTTCTGGTGAATGAGGAGATCTCACCTACTAATAAAAATAGGTGAGAATTTCTCAGTCATGGTCTCCAATGCTCTGTGCCCAACCTCTTAGACAGGCTTTCTCCCCTGCTCCAAGCAGGTGCACTTAGTCTTTTCAACATTAACTTATAACATATCTCCTTAAAGAGTGTCCACAGAAACAGTTGATATTACATACATGAAGTGAAATGAATCCTTATGGGGGATCAGACCTGAGACCTGTTGGGTAGTTTGAGGAAAATGGAGATGAAGATTCATGAACATGACATATAAAAGGCCACTTTTGAGTCTTTAAAATTTATGTTTATGAGTGTATTGCCTGCATGTAGGTAGGTGTACCCATGTCATGCATTGCCTATGGAGGTCAGAAGAGTGTAAGATCCCCTGGAACTGGAGCTGTGGTTGGCTGTTAGCCACCATGTGGGTGCTGGGATTCAAACCCCAGTCTTCTGCAAGAACAGCCAATGCCCTTAACCACTGAGACATCTCTTCAGCCCCATAAGTCTTTTACTTCTCTTAACTGAATACTTATACAAAATTAATGGAGTGCTTCAAAGGTAATACAGGTTGACCATCCAAAATCCAAAATGCTCCCAAATGCCAAAGCGTTTGCAAGATAAATACCTCTTGAAGGATTTCACACTGGGCCTCCTGTGATAGTTTGCAATTAAAATGCATATAGTTATTTAAAATATTATGTAAGGGCTGGAGAGATAGTTCATTTAGTAAAGTACTGGCCCCCTAAGATTGAGGACCTTAGTAAAAGTACATGCATGATGTGATGCACTTGTAACCCCAGTGCTGAGGTGGCAGCGATAGGAGGATCCCTGGAACTCACTGGCCAGCCACTCTAGCCTAATGCTTGAGATTGAAGTTAGTGAGAGACCCTGTCTCACAGGAGGTGGTTGGTGTTCCTGAGGATGACACCCAGGGTTGTCCTTTAGCCTCCGCATACATACACACCCACAGATACACATGTGTACCCCACAACACACGCATAAGAGATAAGTAAAATAAAAATTATAGAATATGTAAAATTAGCTTTATGCTGTGTATATATTGTATATACGAAGTCTAAAAGAATTGTGTTGAGTATTTATCCCTGCTGCTGAAATATCTCATGTTTATGGAAATAATTTTTAATATTTTATTTGTTATTTTTATTTTGTGTGTATGTGTGTAGTGCCTGTATATCAGAAGGTGTACCAGTGTCATGCAATGCCTGCAGAGGTCAGAAGAGGGTGTTGGATCCCCTGGAACTGGAGTTACAAATGGTTGTTAGCTACCATGCAGGTGCTAGGAATTGAACCCGGGTCCTCTGCAAGTACAGCCAGTGCTCTTAACTGGTCCATCTCTCCATCCCCCTATGGAAATATTTTTAAACTTTAAATTACCAACCCTGACCCACAGCATTTTAGATGGGGGACCCTGTCATGTGAGATGTGTAGCTCCACTTCTGCCTTTCCATTCATGGTTGGAAGAGAACTGATCATCTGTCTTACCAGAGGGCACAAATTAGAGTAATCTTGAGTCCCTTTTATTGGTTAATTCCTTCAGCCACATTGGATTACTCTTTCCATCTTCCAGCCTTTGTGTTCAGAATTTCATGGTTAGAGAAGGAAGACACGTTCCTGACTCTAAATGATAATCAAATGTGTTTTCCTGTATATTTTTCTCTGTCCTTTTAGAGGATGCATTTTAGGGATTTCCTATCAACAAGCTGCCTGTTGCTCACAATGAACATGTTATTTGGTCCTTATTAGATTATGGGGAAGATATAGGGGGGCAGAATGAGAGTCAGGAAGATGCTAAAAAGGAAATGGTGAATTTTAGAAGTCTCCCTGAAGGTTTGCATTGCGAGTGAGTGTTGAACAGCTCAGTCTTGTCACCGGAGCCTGAGCCTGCTGGTCTTCCTCTTGCTAGGAGTAATGATTTGAGATGAAAGAACACAGAGGTCTTGCCATGTTCTTGTCAATGTCAATTACAAGTGAGAATCACATGTTCATTTATGACTGCCTGTGGTTTCTTTCCCCGTGTTGACAGGGCAGTGTAGAAGATGACCCCAGCACCAGCACTAAGCACTTCATTGAGACATGACCCCACAGAAGAGCACTCGATATCAATTAGTGATCAGGATGTAAAGTCACTGTCTCTGGTTCTAATCTCTTTATGCTATCAAGAGGCTTTTGACAAGGTCAGCGCACTAATAGACCACTTAACTTCCTGAAAGCCACATGCACTTTTAACTGCAAGTTCTGATTGAGATTACTAGCTTTCATTATAAAAATATCATAATTGAGTCTCTTAGAATCTGATAGACAATCTACTGTTACAGGTTTAGTGTCCCTAATTAGGACTAAGTGTTTCAGAACTTGGATTCTTAAAAAATACTTTGGAATATTTGCATTTACTTTATGGGATATTGTGGGATGAGACCCAAGTCTAAATGAAACTCATTTATGTGTTATATGTACTTTACACACATAACTATAGAAAATTTCTTGCAATGTATTTGTGTAGCTATATTTTGTTTGTGACCCATTATTGTAAGATGAGGTGTGGAATTCTCTACTTGTGACATTCTTTTGATGCTCAAGAAATTTCAAACTTTAATTTTTAGTTTTCCAAATTGGGATGCTCCACCTGTAACTCTTTAATAATGTTGCCTACCGATAAAAGCCTATGTGTTAGGTTGGGCGTGGTGGCGCATGAAGGCAGATCTCTGTGAGTTCAAGGCCAGCCTTGTCTACATAGTGAGTTCCAGAACAGCTAGGGCTACAGAAATTTTTTTTTAAAAAAAAAAAAAAAAAAAAAAAAAAAAAAAAAAAAAAAAAAGCCTACATGTTTGATTGGCAGGTGTCAATGTGGGGATTGGGAAAGTAATAGTTTATATAATAATAGGTATGAAGCTCAAGTTTAATGAAGTAAAGCATTTAGCTTTAAGGCAACTGCCATTTTTTATTGTTTTAGTTAAAACAAAGATATAATTTGTAATGAAGATGATTGCCCTGGTTTCTTATGGGCAGAACTTAATTTTTAATTTTAGTTATTTTTTATTTTATTGTGTATATGTATGTATGAGTGTGTTTGTATGCGCATACTGTGGAAACCAGAGATTGGCATCTGGGGTCTGGGGTCTTCTTCTATCAATGTCTACCTTATCTTTTGAGACAGGGTCTTTCACTGAGCCCAGTGCTCCCCAATTGGCTAGACTGTGACTGGCCAGTGAGTTCTGGAGAATTCATCTAGTCCTCCCCCATTCTCAATACCAATGTTGCAGGTACACCCTGCCATGCCTGGCTTTTAATATGGGTACTGGGGATTCAAACTCAGGCCCTTGTACTTTATAGCAGGCACTGTGCCAACTGAGCCATCTCCCCAGCCCCCATAACTTAATTTTTTAAAGTCTAGTTTTCTTTTTAACTATGTTAGCTGCTAATTTAGTCATTCATGCAGAACCTTGAAGGTATACAAAGTAGTCTGCTAGGAATTGGTTATGAACACAGTGTGAAATCTGTTAATATAAGTCCTAGGTAACCATGAAT
This sequence comes from Nannospalax galili, assembly GCF_000622305.1. Lineage (NCBI taxonomy): Eukaryota > Metazoa > Chordata > Mammalia > Rodentia > Spalacidae > Nannospalax > Nannospalax galili. The sequence goes on along the minus strand of NW_008348662.1, from coordinate 1,613,444 downwards.
ATTTTCTAATGCTGTTTGTTTCAATTGAGTCTCCTTTACCCAACATGCAAGGGACCAGAAGTGTTGTAGAGTTCACATATATTTAATTTAGAATGTTTGCATGTACACAGTGAGGTATTTGGGGGATGGGATCCAAGTCTAAATATGAAATTCATATTCAGCAGTTAGGAGCACTGTTCAAAATGCTCCAAACTTCCGATCTTTTAAAATACTTATATGTTGTCATAAATGGAAAATTCCACACCTGATTTCATGATAGATTACAGTAAGTGCACAAAGTTGTTAAAAACGCAGGTTCGTGGAGCATTTTGGATTTCAGATTTTGTACTAGTAATGTTTAACATTTTTTAATTTTTAAAAAATGTTTATTTTAGTATGAGTGTTATGCCTGCATTATGTAAGTGCACCTATGTCATGCAGTGCCCACAGGGGACAAGAAGGGGGCATACAGATCCCCTGGAACTGGAGTGGACAGTTTACTGCCATGTAGAAGCTGGGATTCAAACCTGGGTCTTCTGCAAGAATAGCCAGTGCTCTTAACTGCTGAACCATCTCTCAAGCCCTCAACAATATATTTTAATACAGTAAAATATTAAAAAGATACTGTATGGAGAGTTAAGGGAATGGGGAACTTTTGGTTTGTGTGGGCACATTCTGCAATTAGATATATAAGATTGTTATGCATTAACATAACATAATTTGCATTTTCCTAATTACTAAGAATATTGAATACTTTTGAAAGTGTTTCTTATCCATTTTTATTTCTTCTTTTGAGAGCTTTCTGTTCAGATCTATTTATTTATTTATTATTTATTTATTTATTTGTCTTTTTGAGACAAGGTCTCCCTGTAGCCCCAGCTGGCCTGGAACTCACTATGTAGACCAGGCTGGCCTTGATCTCACAAAGACCTGCCTGCTTCTGTATTCCAAGCACTGGTATTAATGGTCCGTGCCACCATGCCGGGCTCATAGCCCTCTTTTTGTTTCTTTTTGGTTTTTGTTTTGATTTGATCATTAAGATATCCCTAGTTCACTATGTGAACCAGGCTGGCCTCAATCTGTGAGATCCACTTGCCTCTGCCCCCCAAGGACTGGGATTAAAGTTGTGTGCTACCATGCCCATTTTTTAATTGGGTCATCTATTTTCTTAATTCTTTGTTTTCTGAGTTCTTTTTATATTCTGGATATTAATCCTCTGTCAGATGATTGGCTGGTGAAGATTTTCTCCCAGTCTGTGGGCTTCCTCTTCACTCAATTTCCTTTGCTTTATAGCAGGGAATATAGCAGGAATTTTTAGTTTAATGAGGCCCCATTTGTCCGTTGTTGACCTTAAATCCTGAGCAAGTGATGTCTGATTTAGAAAGTCTTTTCCTGCACCTGTATCTTGTAAGGTACTGCCTATGTATTCTAACAGTTTCAGCATCTCCGATTTCACATTAGGTCTTTGATCCTTTTGGAGTTGACTTTTGTGCAGGTTTACAGATAAGGGTCTAATTTCATTCTTCTACACATGGGGATTCAGTTTTGCCAGCACCATTTGTTGAAGATGCTGTCTTTCCTCCAGTGTATATTTTTGGCACCTTTGTCAAATACCAGGTGGCTGAAATTGCATGCACTCATGTTTGGGTCTTCTATTTTGTTCCATTGATCTACATCTGTTTTTTGTGCCAATACCATACTGTTTTTATGACTATAGCTCTGTAATATAGTTTGAAATCTGATATGGTACTCCTAGCATTGCTCTTTGTGCTCAGTTATTCCTTTGGCTATCTGGGGTCTTTTGTGATCCCATATGAATTTTAGGATTTTTTTTCTATGAAGAATGTCTTGGGGATTTTGATTTGGATTGCACTGAATCTATAAATTGCTTTTGGTAGGAAAATTAATATCTTCACAATGTTAATTCTACTAGTTCATGAGCACCGGAGGTCTTTCCATCTTCTAGTGTCTTCCTCAATCTCTTTCTTACGCAGTTGTGTTTTGTTTTTGTTTTTGCTTGGTAGTGTCTCTGGTCTGTTAGAAAAAGTAAAGGTGGGCTGTGGATTTCCAACCATCGCTGTTCTCCTCTGTTCCTTTTCCTGGAATGTCTTGTTTGAGTGCTCTGTCCTGCCCTCTGTGTCCTCATGTCTGTTGTAGTTCCTGGTTCTGTTACCGATAATCTGTCCTTGCACTGATGTTAATATTCCTACTGTCAGGGCTGGAGAGCTGGCTCAGCAGTTAAGAGCTGGCACCCAGCTCCCACATGGTGGCTAACAACCATCTATAACTCCAGTTCCAGGGGAATCTGATGCCCTCTTCTGATCTCCTCGGGTACTGCACAACAAGAGTTCATTTACATGCAGGCAATACACTCATACACAAAAAATAGAAATAACAAAATATTTTTAAAATATTTCCACTGTCATTTTGTTTCATTCGTACTGCGATGGGCCTTTATTCCTGCCTCTTTCATTTTCCTTTTGCTTGCTGCTCTGAGTGTTGGAGTGTCTTGCTGCTGGTGGTGACACTAGGATTACAGAGGCAGAGCTGGAGGGGAATGTCAGAGCAGAAGGTATGTGGCTGGGCAGAGTGTGTGAGGCTAGGAGGCTGCAGGGCAAAGTGAAAGGAGGCCTCCCACCGTTGGTAGGGGATGGAGAGTAAAGCCCTTGGAAGGTGGCATGTCCGGTTAGGCAGAGACAAGTTGACTTGGGTGACAGCTGGCTACAGCTCCCTTCGTCACGAATCAGCCTGCCCTCAAGAGTAAGCTGAGCACTCGGCAGAACCTTCCTGTGGGGTTATGACCGTTCGTGGGCTCCACTAGATCGCCACACAACTGCTTTCATGGCTTTGATGGAATACCTAATTTCTTTGTATCACAGATTTCCTGTAAATCAAGAATGGTGAGATCTGTTTAAAAATAGTTCTGTAGGAATATTTACGTATAGGGGAGGTGTAAAGAACTCTTTGGAGGACTCGCAAACAAATGAAGGCATTGTGACTTCAGCATTGTTTATCAGTGAAAGTTTCCCTGAAATGTGTCTGATGAAGAGTTAAACTGTTTTCAAACTGCGGTCTGTGTGCAGCTCATTTCCTCTGCCATGAAATGCCATTTCGCCCTGATTTGATGGAGCCTTTTCTCCTTAAGCCTTGCTTCTTCCCAGGCTTGTGCTCAGCATGGTAATTAGGGACTTCAGCTGTCAGGAACAGGACGCTCCTGGCTGTTTCTTGAGCTCTCCTTTCCCAGAGCTTTATTCCTCACATTTCCCTGGCAGGCTGTGAGGTGTGTGTAAGTGGTAGGATTTGGGGGGGAGCATGCCATAGGCAAGACTGTAGAGGAGAATCAGCTGGGAATGCTAGCTTTTAATTGAAGTTTAGTTGGAGTTTCAATGAGGTGAGACTGTTATGACAGATTTCAAAATGTAATGATAGGAAAATGAGGGGGGTTCATCAAAGTCAAAGTAAACATGGAGCAACAGCTCAGCAGCGCAGCGTGAAACAACAGCCCCAAACCCTCAAAAACTGCAGAGTAATTAAAATTTGCACTGTGCAGCCCTCCTTCTCAGTGGGTACCTTTCCAAGGGAAGCAATCATTTTATTGTGAAAAATATAAACATAAATTTGGAGATGTAAATCGCATGCATGTTTTTGTAGTATTCATAAACACAGAAAGTTTCCAGAATGTAAATATAATCAAAGCACACAACTGTAGCTAAAACCAGACTTGAGAAAGATCTTGTGAAGACAGAAAGCCCTCCCAGCCCTTTTCCGTCTCTGATCCACTTACCTTCCCCTCTGGATGCAGTGGAATTGCACCCTCTGGTTTCTGAGGACATACACCCTTACCTCTTGTTCATTAATGTCATAGAAGGGATAATGATTTCGACCCTGTCTATTTCCTCTCCTGTCTCCCTTCCCTTTGCTTTTGTATATGATGTGGAGATCAGTTGAGTGAGAGGTAATGACTAAGTGTTGGATAATTTGTATCAAAAAGATGAGGAAATTTACCCAGATATTATCAGAATTCTTTCATTTCCCCCACTTCAAGCATGTACATTAGCTCAGCTGGAGCCAGCCATAAGATTGATCAGAGGGAGTCCACACAAGATAGACTGATTACCATAGTGATGCCAAACCATGTGTAGATACTGCCAAAATGATTTTTAGACAAAGCCTTTCAACTTCTTTGGGTCACAGTTCCATCTGTTAAAGTCATTGATTTGGCCTGAAAGAACTCCAAGGTACCTTCTAAATCAGGCTTTCTGCAATACTGTGCCCCATGGATCACTGCAGTCCAATGGAGCCCTGGAGATCCAAACCAATATGGCATCCCCCTTGAGTCCACAGGAAAAAATGTTATAGAGAAGACCCAAGGTGTCACTCTTCCAGACTATCTGGGCTGTGATTTAAGTGCAGGACTTCCTGAGGCTGCTCTTGGAAGCTGTTTGTCCTGGCTTCACTTAGGTACTTACTAGCTTTGCAAGAGGCCTTCCTAGTAAGGGTTCATCCTGACCATCAGGGTTGGAGCTGCCATCAAGATGACTGAGTGTCGTAACCCTGTGTACTCTATCACCAGTAGGACAAAAGTGTTTAATGTTGCACCTGCCACACATTTCTGTTTGTGTACCCTTACCAATCTAAGATACTGGGAATGTGTAGGATTATAGAAAATGGTCATCATTAAAAGCAAGCCTGTCACTTATGTACATCAAGGGAAATTACAATATGATATTCATGGGAGGCTTACTTTAAGGAATGAAATCCAAAGTTTAATTTGAAGTCTTTTTAGTATGATGTTGTACCTGGGTAATATGAGCTCACCTTTTCCTTTTGTTTCTAAAGTGGAAAATAGAAAGCATATAGAGAGTTTAGCATTTGCTCTGCCAGCGTGTTATACAGTAGGAATGGTTGGAGACTTGGAGGTGAGGGAAATGATTGTGGTTTGAAGATAAATTTTCCAACTGAGACCACTAATTCTTAACACTGAATACCAGAGTGGGGTCATTCCACAGGACCATGGACCCCTGGCCTGACTAAAGCTTTTCTATATAGCCTTTGGGACAGTTGCTTCAGGCTTCTCTTTGGCAAATAAGTAAGGTCATGTCTGCTAAGGGAAAGGATGTATTTCAAGGACAGCTTTTATGGTTGGAGAACATTTATGGAAAAGAAAATTTCTACAACTGGGGAGTAGCATCCTGCTGTCTGGTCTAGGCTCTGCTGCTACTGTTATGTGGCCTTGTTCAAGTCATGTCAACTTCCTGAACCTCAGTTGGCAGAACAAACCACCAGTTCCATGGAAGAGAAAGTTGTAGTCACATGAGCCCCTTTCAAGCCTCACATTAGCTCCCTTTATGTTGGCCTGTTAGCCATAATAAGGAATGAGGTGGCCCACATCAGGAATTGGGGAGCATCTTTCATCTTTTAAGCATGTAGAGTCCATGCTGATTGGCTTCATGCTCCTCAGAGGTTCAGGAAGTACCCTGTGTGGTGAGGTACACCTATAATCCCAGCATTTGGGAAACTGAGACAGGACGATTGTAGGTTCCAAGCTATCCTGGGCTATATACTAAGACCATGTCTAAGAAAGACAAACAAGCCAAATTAAAGAACTGCTGGATAGAAATTCATTTGTTCACCTGCCATCAGCTTACATGTACATTATACCCAGCCTGTGGAACACAGTTCAGAATGACATAGAGCCTGTGCACATGGAGTGCTTGTTCTAGCTATTGAATTGCAGAGGACTAGGAGGAGGAAAGACATGCTATTGAGAATGCCATGGTCAAGTGTGGACACACTGAGGAAACTCTGAGTGAGCTGTGACCTGAAGAATGTCTTGGAATTAGCTAGAAAACTACAGAAGGCATGTATGGAATTCTGGGTGGAGAAGGAACTGTAAAGAAAGGGCAGTAGGTTTTAATAAAGCACAAAATGCCCTACTCTAGGATGTCAGGCTGTACTATGACCTTGAATTGCAGGACTCACAGGATGAGCTCCCCAGGACCACAGACCACACATATACCAATAGGTGCTTGCTGGTTTTATGGCCCTGTAAAATCATGTCCTCTGCTATTAGCTGTGTAACCAGCAGCAGCTGAACAGTGTCTCTGGAGCTTATCATGATCTACCGAGTCAGCAATGACCTGAAGAGCACCACACCTCGGAGCTATCTGGCATATCCACAGCAAAGGACAGCACAGACAACAGCAGAACAGGAGGCTCTGGGTGGGATCTGACACTTGCATCCTGTGTCAGTGTCTAGAGAGAGGGATTTGGTTGCTGTTCTTGGGTATTTCAGTTTTAGACCCATCTTGGCAGTATGTGTAGGATTTAAGAACTGCAAACTAGAATTTTACTAAAGCTGCAACAGCTATTGTACCCATCTGCACCATGGCACACGTATTTCATGGGTAGATTGGACCTACTTTGTGGTAAAGGTATTGATTTCCACACTTTGATAGAGCCCATTGTGGGTGGAATTCCAACCTACGTGCCCTGTTCTGTGTTCCTAGGGACCTCTCCATTCATATCAGCATGGTGGAAAGGCCCAGGGCTGAGCGTACGGTCACGCTCATGGGTGCAGCATTGCAGGCCAATGAAGGGGGCACAGTTGAGCAGCAGTGAGAACTGGCCACCAGGGAAAGAAAGTCATCGGTAATCCCAGACTGGACATTCCTTTAGACCAAAACTGAGGTTTTTTCACCACTGATTTGGAAGGTCAGGTATCTTCTCTTTGTGGTCATAATTCTCTTCGGTGAAGCCTAATTTATTTTTTCTTTGCTTTCAGGAGAGTAGATCTGGAGAAAGCAACAGCTGTGTTGAAGACATAATCCGGGTAAGGAGGTCCTTTTTAAGCTTTCATCTGTGTGCTGGACATATTAGATTCTAAAATGCAGAAGCTGTGTGGCCACATCACCCAAGGGAGCCTGCAGGGTTTCTCGTTCGATGTGTATCTTCTCTGAGGACAGTCCTCTAACTTGCCTAGTGACACTTAGTGAAACATCTGGGGGCTTACCCAGTGCTAGTGCTTTCGGGCACACCGAGGTGACAGCATTAAAGTGATCAGCTAGAAGACCAAGAAAAAAGACGTTAGATGAAAAATACAGTGGGGCTCATGTCTGGATGCATCCGTTTATCACCTTCCTGTTTACAAGCATCCTTTGTTATGTTCTCTTTTGAGCCAGGCAAGGGCTGCCTTGTGATTTTTCTTCTAAATTTAATTAGAATCAGACGCACCTGACAAAGAGATAATGCTTAGAGTGTGGAATTTTATTTCTATGTTGTGTTGCATGCTATTGATTTCTCTGTTACTGTGTTTGCCCAGCCTTCCCACCCCCTTCGCCCTCCACAAGGCAATTTCCCACACAATGGGCGAGTTGGGCTCTCGTACCATATTAGTACTTTCCTGAATCTTCCAACTTAGAATCAGGAAGTTACCATCAACCCATAGTTTTTTTCCTCTACTCTTTTTTTTTTGAGCGGAGTGACCTAATAACTTACAGTTCTCAGAAAACTGATTATTATGCTAAACAAAACCTCAAGTCAAATTAGACCAGATGGAATGGTCATTCCTTTTATAAAGGACAAAACTTTATTTCAACATGTTTCTAACTTTTGGACAACCCACACACTTTTTCTTGGATTATTAATACATTACAATATTACTATGTAATCACTTGTCTTAAAATTATACATTCACAAGCCTGGTGTGGTGGCGCACACCTTTAATCCCAGCACTTGGGAGGCAGGGGCAGTCAGATCTCTGTGAGTTCAAGGCCAGCCTGGTCTACATAGTGAGTTCCAGGCCAACTGGGGCTACAGAGAGACCCTGTCTCAAAACAACAACAAAAAATTTTATATTCATAAACTCTTAAAAATAGGATCTTTTTCTTTCTGGAAAGAATTATTTAACAAATATTTTAATTCACAAGTTGATCAGAGTAAGGTGAGATTAAGGTTAGATTTGTTGAATGCATAATAATTTTTTCTTATGAAACAATTATCAAAGCATGTAGCTTCATTTATGACCTTTACTGATATGGTTTTTTTATACTGATATGTTAAGTCAAGTCCATATTGTATTTTTTAAATCTATATCATCTATTCAGTCTAGATGGTCCTTAGCTGGTCCTTAGACTAGGCCGTTGACCCAGCAAAACCAAAAAGTTGGGTCTTCATCCAGGCCAGAGATTTTATTATCTTGACCAGATTTCTCTTAAGGAGATTTTTGCTACTGTAACATAAATCACTTCTCCTTTTCTAGTTCAAGGAATTGAACACTTATTTCCAATAAGTACAATGGCCATGCTGGAATTAGAATGATGGCTGGTGTCCTCTAACGTAGTTGTCTAGTGCTTAGAAGCACAAAAGCATTTATTTGCAGTTCATCTAATTTTTTTCTTGTTTGCTTGTTTAGGTGTTATCTATAAGAAACTATTGACCGATCCAAGGTTAAAGCTGTAATGAAATGCTTCTTCTAAAAAATAAAAAAAAATATATATATTTTTTTAAAGTAGAAAGTACATGGTACCGATAAGACTTTTCCTATTTTTCTCTTTCAACATACTTTCATGTTGGGGTCCAAATACTCCATTTTTAATCCACTTTCCTTTGCTTGGTTTTGGTGTTTATATCTACAAAGGATTATACCAGGACACACCTCTCTCTTTGCTTTTCTTAATTTGAACTCATCTCTTCTCATCTCTGGTTTTTTCTGAAGAAATTTGTCATTTTGTGTCCCTTTTCCATTCTATCTCTCCTTCCCCTTGTTTTCTTCCCACATAGCCCAGGCTGGCCCGGAATGACCCCAGTTCTCCTGCCTCCACTGCCCAAGTGCTGAGATTGCAGGTGTGTGCCATCATGCCTAGCCTTGGCCTGTCTCTTCATTTCTGTAAGAAGGACTTGAAGTTGAAATATATAACTTATATACCAACAGGTTAAATAACTCATTAAAAATAGATTACTTCAGCCAATAGTTTAAAGTTTTATTCTTTCTAAAGAGAACTGATGAGAGCCTCACAGCCCTGCCTCCCCCACTCCACCTTCCTACAGCAGTAACTCCTAACCTCTCACTCAGTGCTTCCTCTCCCACAGCGCTCCTCCGATTAGGTGTAAAACAGAGACTGTTTGACACCAATCAGGTGTAAATCAAAGACCCCATGAGTAAATCAGTTGGTGCCAACATAAGAGGTTGGAGATTTCACACATATACCAGCCAGCCCAATCCTTGGATGTAGGGATTGTTCTAGAAGATAGTGAACTATTTGAACTCTTCTCTCCCCATAACCAACAAGAAGTAGTCCAGGCCTGGGGAAGTGGTGGTGATGACTGCAGTACAGTAGAGCCCTTTACCCACTTCCCTCAGGTCTTGTTAGTGGTGGTTAGCATTGGAGATGATGCTGGAAGATGTGTCCTTATCCCCTCAGTGGTGCCTGGGATTTGTTTTTCTGCCTGTCTCCTGCCTCACTCACATTCAAGAGCATCTTTCCCTCTACCCTAAATGTGCTGTCTCCCCCAGACAAAAGTATATCGGTTCCTTCTCACTCACAGCCCATCATATTTATATGCGTCTGTCGTATGTCAGCGTTCCTCCAAAACTGAGTGAGCCAGCGAGGGAGTGAAAGAATCCTGCAGAAGAAAATGATGAATGCCATCATGATGCATTTTCTATGAATGACCAGGAGTACTTGTTTGTAGCCATTCTATTTAAGAAGTGGGTCTCAGAAAGGAAGCAGAGGGCTATGAAAATGTCTCAGAATGATGAAATTTGGAGTACATATGCCCTTTCTGTGTGGGAGGTGATTTTAAGAACAGTAAGCAGTAGGCTAAATGGATGTGGCCCCTTGCTCTTGTGGAACCATCTGCCGGTAGAGGTCGATACTAATGTTTTGAAGATCTGAGAAATATATAACATTAACCATGATAAATATTCAGTGATTTATAAGATCTTACCATCTGGTACATGACCTTTCTTGAGGTTAAATATGGTCTCACTGAGGAATTGACATTTGAACTGGTAGTTAGGATAAATACAACATCAACTGAGGTGAAAAATGGTGAGGGCTCCAAGTGAAGAAAAAGAAGGACTTTGACCTGATAGAGCCCTGTGAGGACAGGGTAGACCAAAGTGTGTAGAAAGTACATGGAGCCAGGTAGTGCTGGCCTCCTGGACCTTCAGGTCCTGTGGAAGGGAGGCAGTAAGGCATTAGTCCAGAGAGCCATGGGATCATGTTGGCAGTTTCAGTGTACCCCTCTGGCAGTCATGGAGGATGGAGTGAGGGGGTGAGGAAAAGCAGAGCAAGAACAGGTGGAAGTCATTGCAGGAGAACAGGAGAGGTGCTTGGAAGTGCATTCTCAGACATGAGAGTGGTAGGGGGTAGAGAGACTTAAGATGCCTCCTCTTTGGGGGAAAGAGAGGAAATCATGAATTCATTTGTAGACATGCCAAATTGAAGGGCCTTTGGAGCATCCAAAGAACAGAAATGAATGTACAAGGGTCTAGAGCTCACAGCAACTATAGTCCAGCATTGTGAGTTAATTCACATCATTGGCAGTAATGCTGTAGATGTGGCTACACTTTCCTAGAGAGAGACTAGAGACCAACAAGTAGCAAGCGTTCTCATGTGTAAAGGCCAAGGAAAGGAAGAGCCACCAGAAAATGGAAGCAAGAAGGAATGAGTGACCACAGAAGTCAAATGAAGCTTCTGACGGTGGGAAATCTTAGAATCCTGTTGTTTCAAGTTCGGGAGTCCCCCACAGATTGGAAGGACAAGAAAATGAGGCATTTTGCATTGAAACAGTGTTTCCCATTGGCGATGTGAAAGTGCCAGATCATGTGCTCATGCATTAAACTAGCACAGGTTTTATGTCCAACATTACCAACTGCATCTTTAACTTCTGATTCTTCTCCCCTCTTATTTTTGCTGAGGTGACTGTTTTCAAGTCATTTGAATATTACATTGCATTCTAAAGTATAATTACTTTTTATTCTTACTCAGAGAATTTTAATCTTGGGGCCTAATAAATCTGTGTATAATTACAAAATTCTCTTAACTGAGAGCCAAATTATAGCTGTGAAGATGGGCCATAAGGGTTAGAAGTCCTCATGGCTGACATATGTTTATAATAGATAGTTTTCTAAGTCATACTGTATTTCATCCTTAAAGGTTCCAATGCTGTAATACTTTGGTGCTTTTCATAGCGTTAGCCATTAACATATAATGGCATTAACATTTGTTCAGCCAATAAAAGCCGTTTACAACCTAATGGAAGGAGTGCAGGGCTAGAATCCAGGATGTCCAAGTTTTATGTAAGATGGTTTTAGATTGCAGTTTGCTGAGGGTGCCCCCACAGCGTAATATGCCTTTGTAATAACTAAAAGGCCGGTATTTGAGATTCTGGTTTGAATTTAGAGACCTCTTCAGTGTAGCATCTGAGCAGATTCCCTTCTTGGCTTTCATCTTCAGTCACTAATTTAATTCTAGTTTCTGTGAGGTATCCATCATGGATATTTGCATAGAGTTGCATATTTCTGTTTATATGAAGGGGAAAATGGTACTTGTTGAAATTCTAGAGACTCGGATCCATTTCCTGGCACTGTAATTGAATCGCCTTCAGGCAAATAAAGGGAGGTCATTTTTTTCCCCTTGGTTTTCCCGAAACTGAAGATCCTGCTGTGTAACATCTCCAGCTGTGGTCTGGGGAGGTTTGTGTGTGGAGAGCAGGGTCATATGGCTCACACATCATTACAGCCCATCACATGGTCAGGCTCTGGGTAGTGGGACAAGAGAAGCCTTGTGCTCAAACATGTACATGCTCCTTAGCCCAGATGAAAACATATTAGCTACTCTGTGCCCATTGGAACATAAAGAACAAAGAGATGACTTGTTTTCAGTGACCTACATGGGTTACTTGGAGTACTGGCTCAGGTCAAATCTCTGCTGCAGACCAGACCACCTTTTTTTTTAAAGCTCAAACTGTTTCCTTTATAAATTTTTTCATTTGTTTTAACACTAAAGACTCAATTCATGACAAAATAAAGCCCACCAATGGCAAAAAATCAATCTAGGGAGAGCTGTCAAGGAACCCCATTAATATATCCATTACTTACTGCAGAAAATAAGCCCAAAGAAGTCTGGTGTTCATATAGAAAATTCATCAAGTAAAACCTGTAATAAATCTTACCCAAGGATAAGTTAGTGCCTTTCATAGTATTTTCTTCTTGTGTTTAACCATGTGACTGTTAAGGACAGAAATTGTACAGTTGCATATTTCATTTTGCATCTATAGATGCATTCTTTTGAATATATTTATTTTTCTTTTATGTATGTGAATTTTTTGCCTGCATGTATGTAAGTGCACCCATGTCATGCAATGCATGTGGATGCCAGAAGAGGGCGTCAGATTCTCTGGAACTGGAGTTATGGACAGTTGTTAGCCATCGTGTTGGTGCTAGTAATTGAACCTGGGTTATCTGCAAGAGTAGCCAGTGCTCTGAGCCATCTCTCCAGCCTTTAAATATATTCTTAATAGAAGTTATTATCTTAGCCCTTTGGACTGAAATAAGAAGCCCCTCATTAAGTGACTACATTCTCACCTGCCAAGTGTGTCCTGACGCCTCATTGTAGGGCTATCTGGGCACACTTGGCATGCTTTGCAATGAGTCCAGATGGGTTCAGTCTCTAATAAAGGTGGGTTCTGAGCCCAGAGGTTTTGGGGTGATGGCCATAGGAACTCTGGAGATACAGAAGTTCCTGCTGGGAATAAAATTGAACTCTCAGTATTCACCTGTCTCATTCTGATGCATACCATTAGGGATCACAGGCATTTGCAAAAATAAGAGTAGATAACCAAGACAACGTCAGCAATGAGATTTTAGTTTCTGCCACAGAAGATAAAGGAGCCTCAGCCAGTATCTTTTCATGGGTGCTTGTTGACATTCACAATAATATTTTAGGGGTTTTATGACATACTTTGAGGATTTTGGTACTACAGTACAGGACTGAGTCATTAAAAGCACTCCGTTTTTGTATGTTTCCTATTGCATGTATTCTGTGTTACTGGCCTTGCATAGTAGACAAATAGAACTAAGAAATAAGAGCAAGAAAATGTCTGAAAAGTAGATGAGCCTAGTGCCTTGGATACCTGCCACACGCAGGAAAGGCTTCAAGGGAGGGCAAAGCCAGTGAGAGGAAGAAAGCCATGGAGAAAACAAATAGAGATGTGCTCCTTTCAAGACCAGTGCTCCTTGACAGGTGGCTTGCAGAGGCCAGCGGCAGCAACACAGAGCAAGTGGGTGGGAGTCAGAGTGAAGGTGAGAAACGGTAGCCTCACCCACCCCTTCTCAGCGCAGTCCCTGGGACCACATGTTGCCATCCATAAGTCTCATTCAGAGTCTTGGGGCATCTTCATTGCTTTTCCTTCCCTCTGTTTGAGTGAGCACTTTGTGAAAAGTAAATGCTTAAATGTTATGTGGAACAACAAAAAAAGGAGCGAGGTTTCTCTGCCGTGTTTAGAAAATCGTGGGAGGCAATCATACTTTAAAATGTATAAATTCTTCCCAAACACCGCACTTATTTTAATTTTATTTTTTAAACTGACAGGTAAAAATTATACTTGTTTTGGGGGGACTAAGTTCTAGTGTTCTATCTCGCAATAGGGTGAATACACATAACAGTAACATATTACATGTTTCAGAAGGGAAAGATAATCCCAAATGATTTTTACAATAAAGGAATAATAGATATTTGAGGTAATAGATATGCTTATACTGATTTAGATACTACACAATTTATATCTAATTTTTTATCAGTGCTAGGAACTAAATTTGCACATGCCAAATACATGCTGTGTCACTGAACTGCATCCCAGCCCCACATTATTGATTCTTAGTGTAGATTTCACTTGAGTTCTCTTCTTGAGCGATTAATAGCTAAGATATAATACTAGCCAGTCAGTGCAGTTTTTTTAAGGTACTGAGGATAGAACCCATGGCCACATGAATGTTAAGCAAAGCACTCTACCACTGAGCCACATCCTCACCTCCCAATTTTTTTCTTTGCTACTTCTAATATAGAATATTTATATGTTTAATAACCATGTAGATTCATCAGACTGAAAAATTTATAAAGTAGAAAATTATTTTAATGAGTATTAATAGTTAAGGCATTGAAAGGAATGTTTAGGAAGCTAGTGAAGAAGCATCTAGACATTAAAATACCTGCTAAAATGATATTAGAGGGGCTAGAGAGATGGCTTAGTAGTTAAGAGCACTGACTACTTTGCAGAAGACCCAGGTTTAGATCCCAGCACCCACATGGTGACTAACAATCATCTGCCACTCCAGTTCCAGGGGATCTGATGCCCTCTTCTGTCCTCCATGGGCATTGCACAACACAAATGCACTTACATGCATGCAGGCATAACACTCATACACATAAATAAAATAGTCTTAAAAATAAAAATTATTATTTTATGTATAGGAGTGTATTGTCTGCATGTGTATAAGTGCACCCGTGCCATGTAATGCCTGTGGAGTTAGAAAAGGTGTGCTGGATAGCTTTAGTGTCAACTTGACACACCTGGGTTGAGGGAGCCATAATTGGGGAATTGCCTCCATAGGACTGGCCTGTGGCCATGTCTGAAGGGCATCTTCTTGGTGAGTGATGTGGGAGGGCCCAGTCCACTGTGGGTGGTACCATCCCTGGGCAGGTGGGCCTGTGTTGCATAAGAAAGCAGGCTGAGCGGGGCCCAGGGGACCAAGCCAGTAAGCAGTGTTCCTCCATGGTCTGTGCTCCAGCTCCTGCCTCCAGGTTCCTGCCCTGAGTTCCTACCTTGGGCTTCCTGATGAACTGTGACCCAGGATATGTAAGATAAATAAACCCTTTCCTCCCCAAGTTGGTAGTGGTCAGAGTGTTTTGTCATAGCAATGAAGAAAAAAACCAGGACAAGAGGGCATTGGGTTCCCCTGGAATTGGAGTTATGGACAGTTGTTAGCAGCTGTATGAGTGCTGGGATTTGAACCCAGGTCCTCTGAAAGAGCAGCCAGTGCTTTTAACTGCTGAGCCATCTCCCCAGCCCACCCCTATTAAAAAAATAGTTTTTAAATGACATTAGAACTTAGATGCAGAGGCAAATATGATTGCATTTGTTTGCACCTTACATGTTTTTATAAACTTAGTGTCAGAAAACTTCCAGCACAAAGGGCCCTGTCACCAACTTTACCTCTGCTTGGTGCTCTCAACCTCACTCTGACCTAGGAATTCCATCAAGCAGATAGTCTTTGCAAACAGGTCCTTGAATACAAGTCAAGGTACAAGTCTTTCTACCATTACTGCTCAGATCCCCTTACAGCATTGTTTCCTTCCTCTCCAAAATCTCCACCTGTGTCAGCCTGTGAACTGCATGGTCATAGTAAGATCAGACTGTCTTCTGACACAGGTCTTTCTGCTGGCTACAACAGCATACTTTCTTAGCCCTTTATCCACTCTGGGTCTGAACTTCCCTGGGTTACTCCAGGTCTGTGGAGTAGCCTGTCCACTCCAGCAGCCAGTGCTAAAGTCTGCAGTATAGACTAGTGTAGAACTGGTTGGCTTTAGCCACTCTCTGTTCTGGGCTCTAGGACAGCTGCTGGCCAAACTGGCAGAGGCCCCACCTTCCCGGAGTGCTTTTGTCACCAACTTCGCCAGGCTACTTATACTAGACTCTCACCTTCCTCCCTTCCTCCCCTCCTCTTTGTTCAGGGTAAAGCACTGTCATCCTACTTGGGACCAACCCTCCACTGTGCTTCCAAGTTTCATCCTCTTAACTTCAGCTGACTTAAAAGCTACCAAGTGCTTTCTCTCCTACACTGTCTCTCTACTAGTTTCCTGTCCTCAGGGTAAACATGTACATGCTCCAGAATATTTCTGTCTTTCAAATTTTTTAAAAAAATCACAGAAAGGAAGCAAGGTTTCTCCAGAGCTACACAACTGGGGCTCTTTCCTCCCTCCTTTGTAGGACAATCTTGTCCATTTTTGCCTTCACACTCTTGCTACCCAGCTTTCACCTATTACACCTTTGCCTGAATCTGCTTTTGCTGAAAAGGTGCATCCCTCACTGGAGTCCTCCTGGACATGGGATGATGTCACTACAGGGCCTGTGGTAAAATGCTCCTGCCCCACACCCACCAGGATTTATTCTTGCCTTTGTAACCATTCTCCATCCCTGTGACCCACTCTTCCTAGATCTGTCTGAGATGTCAGTGTCCCTTGGTTCTCTCCTGCCATTCTTTGCTTTCATGCTAGTGTTCCTTGGCTGCTGGTGAGAGCCTCCAAGTGCTGATGGAACTCAGCTCTGTTTCCTGAATTCATGCTCACTTGACCAACGATCCCCAAATTACTCCATTTAGACATGTCATGAGCACCTTAATGCCACCCCCACCTCTACAGCCTCTTCTTGCAGTGTGGATCATTGGAATCTTCTCCCTCCTCCTCAGCATGTTCAGTTCCTCCCAATCCCGTCAGCACTCACTCATGCAAACAGCCCCGTTCTCTTTTCCTCCAGGCCTCCAGGTCAGGGCACCATATTTTTCTGCCTAGATTATTCCAGAGAGCTGCCCACTGACCTTCAGCTCCCTCCCCTCCTCCAGCCAGCTCTCCAAAGCATTCATTTTAGTTGCTTCCCAGGCTCAAGACAGTCAAGATTCTTGGGTGTGATTTGCAGAACCACTTGTGCTCAGCCCCTGCATGTTATTTCCCCTTTGACAAGGGTGTCACCACTGCTGTTCTCCAGGTCTGGTTCTAATGCACACTCTTCCTAACCCAGGATCATGCTCTGCTTACTCCCTGACCATCAGTTCATCTACAGACTTATTCTCTTCCAAGCCACACTTACCATGATACTCCCTCTAGGAGCCTTCTTTGTCACTTAGGTTTGAATTAGAGTCTCCGAGTCTGTGATACCAAACACCCTGCATTCACTACACTGTGGTCTTTCTTATCTGCCATTGGCCCATCTATCCCCGTCGGTACAATGACCAGCCCTTATATAAGAGATGCTTAATAACTGTATGCAAAAGAATGAATGAATGAATGAATGAATGAATAAATGAATGACTTCTTTTGCTAGCTGCTGTTCTTGGTCTTTGGACCCTGTCACCTTCCAACCCTACAACAACAAAAAAATTAAGGTGATTTCTCCTTAAAACATTAGGCATCTAAAGCATGCCAGCACATAGAAGCATTATCACACACTGTACAATCTGCACAAATGCAGGAGAGATGAAAATTCACCTGCCAACAATCAGTGGCCAGTAATGGAAAGACAGCCAGCAGTTACTGTGGCACGCAGCACATCAGGCCTTTTGTATCTGCCACTTGTGTCTTGATTATATTTTATGAGATTGGGTTTTTCATTTTGATAGATAATGAATTTTACAAGTTGAAGAAATCAAGATAATAAGTTTGCAAGGATAATTTGGTTAATTACCATGTTGCTGCTGGTAGAATCAAGGGCTGCGAGTCAAAGCGATTTCCTCTGCTAATGTGCTCTGTGTAAAGCAGCTCTTGGAACAATTAAAACACATCTATCCAGAGTGATCAGCTTAAGGCACACATTTAAAAATTGTATTTATTGTGGAAACCACACATAGTGTTCTCTGTGTTTTTTTTCTTCAAATTGAGGGTTTTTGAAATTACATTGATTTGCTGCAAATTACCATTGTATGCACACAGATCTCAGAAAAATAATTTCCAGATAGAAAATGATAGTTTGAAGATGGTAGAGATAGAGGAGTTGAATAATGAGAGCATCTATCTGGATGGTAATTGTATATTCTAAACAAGACGTAATTACCTGTTTTATAACTATTATCTCGTTTTAACCTAACACACTTAGAAACTTACTTTTTCCTTTGCCTTTAGGTTCATGAGTTTTTATAAGTTCTGTTAAATTTGACTTATAGGTATACAGTGTCTTGTATTTATGCTCATTGGATTCGGTGAGATGTAAATATTGAGAAAATGCAGTGACCAGAAAGCACACTATTTCAGAACTTTTACGTGCTGCCCTGTATATTTGTATGTTCTTTTGTTCTGATTTTCAAAGCTGTCCTAGCAAACAGCCCATAATTCCTGAGTACATAACACAGTGTTAGGATTCTTTGCCATCCAAAATTAAATGTTTCATTGAATATGAGGCATTTTTTTCATTTGTCCACAACTCCATTCCTGACCCATTTTTACCTTAGAACTTTTGAAAACATGCTCTGCTCGGTGCCTCTATTTTCTGGTCAATATCCTTCAGCAAGACCACTTTCCTCAGTCTTTGGTTTTTGATGATAAATCAGCATAGCTGGACCACTTCCTGTGTCTCAGGTAGTTGGTTTGAAGATATTACATATGCTAACACAATTGATTTATTTCCCCAAACATTAAAATGGTATGCTCTTTATCAAGTGTTTCTCTTTGCCCAAGATTTGCTGGGAAGTTATGGTAAGTTCATTGCCTATTTTTACAGTTTTTTTCATCACAAAGTTTTCGTTTTAATACCTTTTTTGTGATAACTCTAAATGATTAGCAATCCATAGTTCTCTGGAATTAAAGTATAAAGGACTTTATGTTCTCATTTAAATTTCTAACTATAAATATTGATTAGGTTTCTAAGATATGATTTAAAATCTTAAGGTCAGAAGACTATGAGGGTACTAGCTTACTACTGAATTCTTGCCTAGCAGACATGAGGCCCTTGGCTTAGTGTCTAGCACTTCAAAAATAAAAAATAAAAACAATCTTGGCATGCATATTAACAAATCTATTATGCAGCAATTTAAAACTCTAGGCCTCAGATACTTGTAAATATTTTAATAGTCTCAAATACATATTTATGTATATAAAGTTCCTTTT
>NW_008348662.1:1582700-1594572 GCF_000622305.1 Nannospalax galili | reverse complement strand
TTTTTTGGTCTTTTTGAGACAGGGTCTCCCTGTAGCCCCAGCTGTCCTGGAACTCACTATGTAGACCAGGCTGGCCTTGAACTCACAGAGATCCGCCTGCCTCTGCCTCCCAAGTGCTGGGATTAAAGGCGCCACCACACCCGGCTAATAGAGTCCATATTTTTAATCACCCTGAAATTTGACCCTGATCTTTTACTTATTATGAGTACGTACTCCATGAATGAGTTTAGCTTCCCTTCTCTTGGAATAAAAAACGTGTATTTTTGGGTCATTTATTTAAGTATGCTTTTGACTTCAGTTTAACAGTATATTCCCATAAGGAGGAAAGAAATATATAAAAGCCGAGCCTTTAAAATTAGTAAAAATTGCTAGTGAACACTTGTTTTAAAATGACCAGCTTCTGAATCCTACACAGTGGGGCCAAGGCTGGACTTCAAATACAGAGCATTTGAGATCTATTGCAGATCTCCAGAGGAAGAAAGAAAAGGAAGAAAGGAAACCCCAGGCACCAGGCAACACGAGGATGATATTGCCCAGAAAAATGAGCTGCAACAGGTCCCCTTTAGACAGGGAGATAAAAAACCCCGTCTCGTCTGCAAAACAAGCGTTTATCATCCTGACTTTTTAACTTTCCATTTCCTTGTTTGCTTATTGAAGTTCTCTCTACCCCCTGCACACACATACCCAGCCCTGAACTCTGGAAAAAAAAAAGACAAGAAATGAAAACGGAGTGCTTTTGGAGAGTCAGTTATTGTTGTATGAAAGGAGGAACCCACTGTGTGTGAAGAAAGACCCAAGAGCAGGTTCCTAGTGTGTTAAAAACAAGTGTTGATGCTGGGGGTGGGGTGGGGGGTCATGGTAGCTGGAGTCATCTGGAAAGATTGTCAGCAGCCCTTGGATAGTGAAATGATTAATCGCTTTAGCTCAAAAGAACACAAAGGGAGATTTGTTAAGAATAAGCAGGGGACAGAGTATCAGCCCCAGGGGTGGCAGGCTCCTTGGTTCAATCATGTATCTTTAAAGTATGTGCCACATCAAACGCAAAAGCACTTGCAACTGGAGGAAAATCATTGGAAGAGGCAGAGAACAAGGTATTTAGTAAATTAGAAGAAATATTTAGGAAGTAGGATTAACAATAATTTTAGTGTGAACATCCCCCTGCCCACAGCTGTCTCCCACAAACCCAATGTCTTAATAGTGCTCAAATGAGATGTTCTGTACCTTTTAGCACTAAACATGAAAAGAGCTATCAAATAAATTTTTAAATAACTGTCCTCTTTGAAATCAACAAACTCTATGATGGGAAGCATGTAAGCCAATAGTAACTGCAGTACAGTGTCACGTGTGTTGCTGGAGTACCATGCCCTTCATGTCTGTTGCCTAATTTACTCTTCAACTCGTTCCATGTGGTATCATCTCTGTCTTCCAGCGGTAGAAGGTGGATGTAGAGAGGTTAACACACAGCAAAAGACAATGTTTCAACTTAGTCTCCTAGACTTCAGCCTGCAGACGTCCACACCATGCAGAGTACAGCCAGCCCCCTTTATTCATAACTTCCACATCCATGTGTTCAGCCACCTTCAGATAGAAACTATGCAGAAAAAAAGCTCCAGAAATCAGAACTTGAGTTTCCATGTACCAAGTGTTTCCCTCGATCCACGTGATGTGCAGATGTGGTCTCCTGTGGCCTCCACTGTTTCATTAATCTCCAGACTCTCTCCAGAACTCGATGTTTATCATCATTTGCCTCATGTCTCCATCATGTGCTATGATGTTAGTACTAGGGTCGCTGCATCTTACTGAATATGTATAGGCTTTTTTTGTCATTATTCCCTAAATAATACACTATAATTGACTACTTGTATGACAAGTATGTTATTAGAAGTAATCTAGAGATTATTTAAACTACATGGGAGGGTATATATAAGTTTTGTACAAAAGCTATTCCACATTAAATATGGGACTTGAGCATTTGCAGATTTGGGTGTCTTTCAGGAGTCCTGAAACCAATCCCCAGTGGATATGGAAGAACAGCTACATTTTTATAAAGGTGTATTTTCAAAGTATAAGACTGAGTAAAGTCTTGTCATGGTGGTACCTCAAGACCTTTAAGTCTGGCTTTCCTCTCTCTTCATCTTGAAGAAGATACAAGTAGGTGCATTTGCTGCTTCCCTGTGAAAAAAGTGCTGCAAATTGTTGACGAGGCAAAAGACCGAGGCTCTGGATGAATACCCTATGGCATGAAGGGACTTTGCAAGCTTAGAAACACTTTGCTAGTCTCTAGAAACTGGTCTTAAACATACATAACTAGCTGCCCAACAACACACCTTGAAATGCTGGGTTGTTTTTGCATGGCCTGGGTTAAACTGCTGTCTGCAGAGCCCCCACCCTGTCACCACCCAGGAAGAGTAAGAATGGACAGCAAAGTCCTCTTTGCCAGGCCGGGGGGGGGCTTCAGTAAATGCAGTGAGTCAGGAGACACCCTGAGTTTCCTGATGCAGAAGCTCATGTTTACCTTGACTGCCACAGTGTGATTTTTCATCCGAACTTAAGCGTTAAGCATCAGACACTCCTATGTTGGACTGTGGTTGTGCTGCTGGGTAGCTAGGTAATGTGGAGCTATAGATTTCAATGTCATGCAAATTCTGAAAGGGAAAAATGCTATTGTGCATATGGCTGTAACAAGTACTGCTAGATAAATTTACAAATACACATGTTGCAATGAGTCAACATATCTAACAATATGCTTTCACTCATCAGATGTATTTCTGAAGGTGAACCAATTTGTAAACCTGTTACTGAAGTAAACATTTTATTTTGGAACTCTTGATAGCTATTAGCTGCTGTCTTTCTTATTGTTAGAATAACTGAGTATTTTCAGTTTCATTAGAGATGAAGTTCATTTAAAGAAATCTCAATCTAAAAAACTCAGTTGTAGAACATTTGCCAAATTGTTTTTATTTAGTAAAATATTCTTGGCTATAGGAAAGAATTAACTTAGAATTAATAGTGAACTTCTCTTAGGAATTTAAATATTTTATTAGTTTCTTTATAAGTTGGCATTAATTTATAAAACAAAAGTGGTAGAAATCACTTTGAAATTGATTAACAAACAATAAAAAATAAAGATAAAGCTTCCTTGGAATGAAAATGAAAACCAGGGGACATTAGAAGTCACTTCCAGATTTTTGCAGTCAGGTGCATCTTGAGATAGCCGCAACAGATATAAGTGCATACTACACCCCCTGGTGGCCCATTTGCTTGATAGGTAGTTGGTAGCTTTTTATCTCTTAAGAGGTGGAATTTTACATAAAGAAAAGTGCTATCTTCATAAGAACTCAGAAATGTCTAAAATAACCAAGTTTGATTTTATCTCTAGACTCGTTTGAGTGGATTAATAGTTGATTATTTTATCTGTAGTTACTTTTAAAGCAAGGAAAAGAATGTGCATATTCAGCATTGGAAGTCATGTTTTCTAATTGATTTTCTTCTCTGGCCACAGCACCAGGAACGCTAGAGGTGCAGTTTACACAGGAAATGAACTGCACAGAACTTGGTAAAGTTCTACAAAAATATAGTAATAAATAAAGAGGGAGAGGGAGAGAGGAAAAGAACGAGAGAGAGAGAGAGAGAGAGAGAGAGAGAGAGAGAGATCAATCCATCCCATTGTTAAAACAGGGGAAAGCCAGAGAATCAGAAAATTAACTATTTTTTGCAGAACTCCTAAGAGAACTAAAGTTGCAGGGTAAACAAGCAACATGAACTCTAGAGAGAGTGTGTGTTTAAGACAAGTCAGGACCTAAGTGTTGCTTACATGGGACAACACTCCAGGCCATAAACCAATGAGAGGATTGAGCTGGACACTCTGAATGAATTGCCAAAGGTCAAGTGTGGTCCCACAGGACTGGGCCACCTGTGTCGGAAGGTTTGCCCTCTCTGGCAGGCTTTGCCTCTGCCAGGCACCTGCAGGGAAGACCTGGGAAAATCCTGAGAAGCTTCATTTGTGGACTTGCTCTGGAATGGGAAAGAGCAGCCACTGTGGAACTTCTGTCCAGTCCCATCTCCTCCACCTCTCCTGCTGAACAAAACTCAGCCTGCAGGAAACACACATAAACACAGCCTGTGGGACTGGGTCCCCCTATAGCTGAGGGAGGTAAAGAACAGCTACTACCAAAACAGGCTCATTTCCTCTGTCATTCCTAGGACAGTGAAGCAAGAAGTACCCGAAGTGGGTCATGAGGGACCCTGATCAACCCACTGCACTGAGGGAAGAGAACTGGGGAAAACAAAAGCAATACTCCTAGGGAAGGGTGGAATGTAATGTGTGTTACCTCATGTCTGCAGGAAGGGCATGAATGCTTGTGAAGGAGCCTGTCAAGACCCAAGTCTCCCTGACTATGTAAACTTGAGGAACAGTCAGAGCAGAGACACCATCCTTCCTCCCCAACTCCATCCACCCCACTCTTGAACAGTGAGTAAAAATAAGAGTGGGGTATAGCTAGGAGAGCTATGCAGAGGGAAGGGCAAAAACCAAGGGGGAAACTCACCTACCAGTTCCACAGGGAACTTACAACACAGTCCATTTCCTGGCTTCATGAACATGGACCTCTGCATGGAAAACTCAACTGAAAGAAGGTTGTTTTTTTTTTCTTTTTTTTAAATTGAATTTTTATGTATTTCATACAGAATATTTCAAATGATCTTAATCATCTTTATGCCCCCATCCCCACTGGCACCCTCCCATAGCCTCCCACTGGAGCCCATACACTCTTTGATCCCTGTTAAGTCCCACTGTGTCATCAGTGTCCCCAGCCATCCCCAGTGCAAGTCCATTCACTGAGGTCTAATCATCCTATCTAGAGTCCCTTGTTTTAGGAAGATCAGCTCTTCTTCACTTAGCATCAGTCAGTTGCCAATATTTCTTCAGATAAGATTGGGATCTGCTGTTCATTTTCCCAGTTCTATGCTGGGTTTTGTCTGCCTGAGTTTGCATGGGACTTGTGTATGCTGACACCATTGCCGTAGAATCATATGTGCAGGTTTCCAGGAGCTTGTAGGACTCTGTTACTGCTGAGTATTGAATGCATTTACCTCAGAATCTACTGGCCCAGGGAACATGGTTAGTCTTCACCAAAGGGTGTGGAGACAGCCAGAAAGGCAAGGAAAAAAACAAAAACAAGAAGTCTGAAGAGGCAAAGCAATGATCCAGTCCAGAATCAGATAGGACCTAGATAACAGAACTGTTAAGACAGGCAATTTAAATGACTATAATTAATATGTTACTCTTACTGAAAAGGCAGACAGCATGCAAGATTATACAGGTAATTTTACCAGAGAGATGAAAAACCATCTGACAGAGCCAGATGAAAAACTAGGAAACAGGAAACAAAGAAAGGGAAAGGTTCTCCCTCCCCTTCATGCACTTCAAATAGGGCAAGAAAAAGATCACAGTACTGTAGCAACTGCTCCTAAAATTGCCCCTCTCTTGCTCCATCCCTCCTTCTCCCTCCCTCTCTGTCTCTCCTGGCCTCTTCAGCTTCAACCCTTGTAGACCTTCTTCAGTGAATTATGAATTAAAGGGCCTAACACTGTTTCCGGATTTCTTTATTGCAAGCACGCGCTACACACCTTTGATTATTTGGCATCTAATGTCTGTATATGGTCTTAAAAAAACAGTTTCATCGTAACATTGCGCTCATTAGTGTTCACTCTTGATAGCTCTCTGGATTCCTGTTTAACTAGAAGGTCTGTACACGTTCTAAAAGGTTTACCACATTGTGGCACCCTGTGTTATTACAGTATCCAGTGAGAGAGTATCCAATTCAGCAGTCCACGTAGGGCAAGGATGAAGCAGTTGTTGGGGAAACCTGGAGACTTCTGCCCCAATTTCCTCCATCCAGAGCTGACATCTTGGATGGAGATCAGCTTCTACTGACATAGAAACTGGTATGCTTTTTCTTCTTTAACTTTCTCACATTTTCAGCCTTTTCAATCCTTCATATTTTTCCTTTTTTACTTTTGCAGTGAATTTGGTTTCAGATGGGGTATGCAGACCTCTCTGAAATAATGAGCCAGCATCTGCATAGAGATTGTGGCGCTCAAGCCCCATTAAATAGTCAGGGTCAAAATCAGGTTTTATAACTTAAGTAGGATCAGCCAGCAGACACAGTGAATCCTCATTAAGTGCTCGCTCTCTTTTAATTTAAGTAAATGTTTCTTGTCCTGGGCTTCTCAGTGCTAGTTGGCTATTTTTGAAACATCGTGTTAGCTTTTGAATAAAACAAGTCCAACAACCAGCTACACAAATGGTATTTTTCTTTAAAGTAAAAACGTGGCAGTGCTACAGCTGAGGTCACAGCCTCAGCTTTTGTGATGTCTTGTATGAGCAGTGCCACACCGTCTCCTTCTTGCGACCCTCGAACCTCTGTCTCTACACTGGCACTGGTACTGATGGTGCCCTTGAAACACTTGTATAGAATGTGTCGTTGTGCAGCTCAAAAATGGTCACGAAAAGAAACACAGACTTTGAAAAAATGTGTCAGTTTTTCCCCATTATCTATCTATTTTTTTTTTTTAGGTAAGGCTCTTCATTTTGACACTTAATGGGGAAAAAAAAGCCTTTATTGCAAGAAATGGGAATGGGATAATGAATGGTAAAAAGACATAATCAGCAATGACTAAATAATTAAGGGAATTGAAATACAGAGTCATCTGGGAATGCATTAATAATAACATGATTTGTTCCATATGCTAAAAAATTCTGTTTTTAGAAAATCAGTCATCACACATGCTCTATGGCAAAAAGGGAAAAAAATTAATGTTGACTAATAGGAACTGTAATTAGATGTTCTGCTTTTAAACAGCTGCATAAAAGATGAAATCATATAGAAGGTATATTTAGATACAAGTCAGAAAGTAAACTGATTATTATTCATAGTGCTGTTAATAGGAACTGCAATTTATGCATGTAGAGGGAATTGTGTTAGGCAATTAGGAGTCACACTCGACTTCCCATTATGTGTTTACACTTATATATTTCCTTTCCACCAGTGACTGTCTTTGCCAATGAGAGTCATGAAGGATGTGTACACTGAGTGTCTGGAAATTCTGGGACTTAGTGGATCTTACATCAAGAGAATGCTATGGTCAGAGGCTGCTCAGTCCCTTGTTACTTTGTCAGGAACTGCCAGCCAGCGGGTGCTAATGACTCTACAGCTTCTGCAGATTTTTTGCCTTCAAGGCTTATGGGAAGGAAAGCATCAATGTCTTACTTCAGAAGCAATCTCTTTCCTGTAGAGGTCACTGCAGGAGGCCTCTTAAGTTGCCCACTTCTAGAAAGGAAAAAGAAACATGGAGAAGAGTGGGAGATAGGTAGTGCCCAATTCAATTCCCTCTCCAGCAGCCACAATTCACTCATCATCAGGGCATGTCTTAGGATCATCTACAGGAATAGGCCACCACTTTTAAGGGGAGATGGCCAAACAGATCAGGTTTAGGACAAACACATTTCTGATCATGGATTCTCTATTTAAATGGTGCAGCTTTTTAGAGAACAAGTTTGACAAACATAAGTGAAATGTTTTAATAAATCTCCTTGGCTTTTCCGCTTTATCTGTATTTGTGTGCATAGTTACTATTGTGCACATAAGATCAGAGCTACCCTAAAACACCCTCATTAAATAATGCAAGCAATATGGAAACCTCCAACAAGCATGCCTTCTGACTCCAGATGTGAAGCATCCACATCTCCATATTCTACTCAGCCATGCGGTGGCTTTGTCTGTAGAAGCAGCCCTCCCATCCTGCCACCATTCCCTGTCACTGTCCACAGTGTGGACCAGCTTCATGCCCTGAACTGAGAGAGAACCAGGCGCCTTTCTCAGTTCTAAAAGAAACATGCATTGTGTGTTTTCTGTTCCTGGACAACCTCACATCTGTCTTTTTCTTTCACAGGAAGGAAACACGATCTCTTGGCAGTGTCATTGTTGGGATACTTGCCACGAGGTCTTTGCACAGAAGGGAATAGAAAGCATTGAATCTCAAGTCTGTGTCTCTGGGCTGGAATCCACTGTGGTTGTGGTTTTATGAAAACCCTTCTTTTTCTCAGTGATCTCATCTATAAATCAGAGCTAATAATACCTTCTTACCTGTTTTACAAAGTAGGTCTGAAGTTCTTACAAGAAAGATGGATGTCAAAATGCTCTGTAAACTGGAAATCATGTTATAAATGGAAGGGTATTTTTGGTTGCAGCCGATATTTTACATAGCTGTCACCTTCCTCTTAGAACATAAAGTCCTCAAAGGAATAGACAGTCTTACCAAGGTCCCTGGCTCATACCCTTAGAATACATGGCTTACCTGCTTTGATAATCACAGTAGATAAATACAGACAGACACAGACTTTGCTAGTCAGAATGATGTGCCCATGCCCTAATCTCCACAGCATGTGACTATGTTGGGTTACCAGGTGAGGAATTGAATTAAGGTTACTAATCAGCTTACCTTGAGAGGAAAGGTTATCCTGGATTATCTTGCAAAGGCAATGTAATCACAAAGATCCTTAGAAGTAAAAGACGGTAGAAGAAAAGAGAATCAGAGGAGGGAGCATGATTGCCAGCATTGAAAATAGAGGAAAGGACACAAGCTGGGAATGTGGGTGTTCTCTAGATGCTGAAAGGGGCAAGAAGCAGATTTCTCCCTGAGCTATCAGGACAGAACGTGTCCTTGCCAACATCTTGATATTCAGCCATTTTGAGATTCTAAACTGTAAGGTCATAAGCATTTATTGCTTTAGTCCAGTAGCAGGTTGGAGATGTGTTAATCCAGCAGAGATCAAAACCCATCATGTTTTGCTAGAAGCAAATGTACACAGTTTTTCAGGTAGTACTTTCAAAATAACCCAAAGCCAAGACTCACCACAATCATCTGGAGGATTAGCAGTCTAATGCCTCTACTTGTGCCTGATTTGCCCAGGTATTCTGGCTAATCCTCAGCTTTGCTGTCACTTTGCTTCCTGACTTAAGTAAGTAATAAGTTTATTGCTTTGTGCCCTGTGGGAATTCCATAAATACTTGGTGACTGTCTGACAGTGTAAGTGTTGAAATGATTTCCTAGATGAGAGAACAGGTGTGGTGAGGTTAGAGCCCAGGGAATACGCAGGACTTTCTGGGGTTGCATAGCAACTAGGAGGATGCTCAGCAGCCTTTGAATTATCTTTGCCCACTGAACCACAACACTCCACTTCCAGTTAGCATCCAGTGATAGAAGATCTGGTTTTTTATCATGTGTTAGGCTGTTTTATGGGTACCAGTACTGACTGAAATCCCAGGAGATCTTAACCCAGAGTCAATGGTCAATGAATACTTCAGGAAGATCTTGGATTCCTGAGTGCATGAAGTCAATCTAGGCATACTTATTGAACACTTACTACATTCCACTACAGATGTTGAAGATAGTGCTATGGACAAGCCAGATTAAAGTACTATATCCGTCTGGGAACCTTCTTAAAATATAATACATGGCCCTAGATTAAAGGAGTTACTGATTGCAAATAACAATGAATAGGTAGCTCACAAAAAGTCACAGAGATGTATACGTACATGGCTGTAGTGGAACTTGATGGAAAAGGGTTTTGTTTTTGCTTGCTTGCTTCTTTTGAGGACATAGGTTTTCCCCTTACTGTGTTCTTTGGATATTAAATGGTGGCAACCCTACAGCATCCCCCCCAGTTGAAGTCTATAATAGCTACCAAAGACAGAGGTGTGCCATAGTCTTGAAGAGAGCAGGCAGGTTTTGAGCTCTAGCTTTATAACTTGCTGGCTGAGTGTCTCTGGATAAGTCACCGAATCTCCTGGAGCTTATTTTCTGGTTCTGTTAAATGTGCTTAAAGCCATAGAAGGATGCAGTGAAATCATGGGTGTGTTACTCCAGCACCCTGCTCACCGCACTCCTTCCCACCTTCTGGATGTGCGGACTGTCTTAAGAGCAAGAGCTCTTTCATTCCCATCTTGCCCCTGTGGCCACTGAGAACGCAGTGCTTTAATAGCTACCCTCTTGGATGGACTCTGCATCTCCCCTAAAGCTCTTTGCATGACTTTCTCTACTTCCTTCCCATATTCTAGGATATGCTCCGGAGCATCAAAGGCTTTCTGCTTTCTTGAAATGTCTTTCACATTAAAACAACAACAACTTTATAAATGCTAATATTTTCCATGTACCCTTAAAACACACAGACAAGGGTGTTTCTATCCTCTCAGCTTTCACATGTGAACACCTGTGTTAAGATTCATACCTTTTTCTATCTTTTGGTTTCTTCTGCCCATAGACAGCTCTCCTGTGAGCTGCTAAAGGAAACAGAGTAAAACTCCTCCCTTTTCTGTAGCTGCCGCATCACTGGGTAGTCATTAAATAAATTCAGTGTTTTAATGCACTAACAAAAACACATGATTGTTTAACAGAGTGTATTATGGAAAATGGCGGCACTAATAGTCTCTGTGGAGTTCCAGTTGGGGAAAAGTGCATTATAGCACTGTGGAGGCAGGGTGCTGCTTCTGTTTGTGAAACTTAAGTTCCTGACATTATATATCATTTTTATATCTTGTTGCTAAGCAACATATAAGAATGTAGTTATTGCAGTTGTATCTACTTTCTTGTTGTTTTTTTTTCTAAAGCCACTTCTTAATTCTGTTAAATTAGCCTCATTATTGATTCTGTGGTCTTTCCTGAATATATTGATTGAGGCTCTGCCATTAGCTGGGGGCAGGGGCAGTGTGCATTTGTAGCCGGATTACAAGCATTAGTTCTCATCATTAATTCTCTTGTTCATCATGCGTTGTTTTCATACAGAGACAGGTAGAGTTCTGGTACCCTGCCACATTTAAAAAAAAAAGAAAATACTAGTTGAGACATGACCCCAGCCTGCTGGTAAATCAGATAGCTTTGTCCCTTTTTCACAGTAAGTTGGTCTCCACACCCTCCAGCTGTCTCTTTGTTTTCTTTGTCCTGAAGTGTGACTCTCTTGTGCCTGCCTCTGTTTGCTGTCCCTTTCTCTGCTGTGACCTCAGACCCATTCCCATAGGCTCCTTTGAAGCTGTGTTGAGAAGAGGTGGGAAGAGTGCAAAGGTGAAGGTCAGCTTCTGAGCAGTAGAGCTCTCCAAGGCCTCCTTCTAAGAGGTCTGGTTGCCTCCTGTTCACTCTGGGAGTTAGGAAAAGGTTCCCACCATAAGGTGGCAGTGATAGATGAACACAGCACCCAAATTGGACAGGTAAGGCCAAGCAGCTTGTGAGTCATATGGATTCACAGCCTTGGGGAGGAGCAGCCAAGGGCTGCACACAGGCAGCATTCTAGACCAGTGACCCAGCAGGGTTTCCATGGACCTGCTGGCTAGTAATGAGGGAGTTGATTTCTACTTCCCTCAGTAGGATGGGGCTGGCTTGCCTAAAAAGCAGGACCTGTGTCTGGTCCCTTGATAGGGAAGGTATATTACTGAGGACATTATCCATGGAGGCAAAGTGGGGATAATAGCTGTGGTTTTACCAGAGTCAAAACAGCACCTAATGTTGACTCTTTAATTTCAGGATATACTGTAGTCTGCAGAAGGCTCCAGTGGGTCTTTTGTTCCGAGATTGAAAATCTAAGACAAATGAATATAATTACAGTTTGAAGCTCAGTAGTCTGTTAGGAGACCACCGGCTGGGATGCCAGAAAAGTCAGTGGCCTCTTTTTGGGATATAAGAGCCCTCCATCACAGGAAGACTACATCCTGGATGTGTTGGTGAGAATTTGTACATTAGGGACATGGTTAGTCCAAAGTCCTAGCCAAAGATGTCAGCAGATTTATCAAGAACCAACAGGGGGCTAAGGAGATGACTG
>NW_008348662.1:1562700-1580200 GCF_000622305.1 Nannospalax galili | reverse complement strand
CACACAGCCTGAGTCTATCTTGCTCTTTTCTTTGATAGTTTCATCCATATGTATATAATGAATTTTAGTTGTTTTCACACACCCCATTCCCTTGTCTCATCCCCCTCCTTCTCCTACTGAAACCTTTCTTTCTCCCTTCTTGGTCTGACTTTCATGTCTTCTATTTATATGTGACCTACTGAGCTTGGTGAGGAAGGCCAGGATGAGAACAGGCATGAGCCCATTTACCTGTGCATGGGCTATACTACCAAAGAAGGAACCTTTCCCCAGCAACCAGACTGCCTGTAGACCCTCAGGGAAGGGTCAGCCTGACTCCGTCTTCAAACACAGTGGAATTCTTATCATAACACCATTACTTCTACTCCAAATGAAGGTTTCATTCTTTAAATGAATGGGAGCGGGGGGGAGGGTTTCTTACTATGAAGCTGATAGGCAGTTAACATTTATTTTTAAAAGTCAACATTATACCTTTGAGACCAATCATGGACTTTTGGGGACAGAAATGGATGCACCGTTTCCTGGATTAACCAAGACACCATGTGGGTAATGACATTCATTCTCATTCCCACCACTGATTACTTGACATTAGGGAAACTAATAATATATATGGGAACAGTTCAATAACACCCAGACCTCATGAACACTTGATGAAAGCTGCTTTTCTTTGCCAATGTGTAGATACTGTGCTCGCAAAGGTTTTGGTATTTAAATAATATTAAAATCCAGTAGCAGTTTTTGAAGATATTCAACAGAGCATGTGAAATAACGGGTTTACTGAATTTTTAATTGTGTTTCCAGTTAAAGCAATTTTTCTAAGGCCTGAGTAGTGAACTTTAAAAGTTGTCTATTCATACATGCATTATTCATTTAAAAATAATTTCCATAACTTTTTAAACTTGGTAATTACATGTTTTAATTATGTAATTACACATTCTAATTATGTCATTAAGTCCAATTACAGTAATTATGTAATTATATGATAATTGGTACATAATACACATGTAAAAACCTGCATAAGCATGTGTTTAACAAAGGAAATAGTTCTGCAGAAGATGGTTACGGGAAGCATGGCAAACAGATTGTCTTACAGAAAATAGAGGAACTGGGCTAATTAATGACTTGGAGTGATGCAAAGACTATGTGCAATCTATACAGAACCTGAACTACAGCACTGAGGCTCCCACTTCTCTGGTCAGAGGTAAATGATGACCTAAAGAGCTTGGGCAGGGGGTGAGTCAGAGAGGAGCTCCCAGAAGCGGGTGTTAAGCTACTGACGTAGTTGAAGATAACTATCTCAGCAGTCTTCTCTAGCAGGTTCTCCTGAAAGAAATGGGAATACAAGTCCTTCATAAATAGGAACTTGCCACCCCTCAGAAAGGTGGATAACTGCACCCAACAGTCCTCGATTGACTGTCTAGCCTGCAATTACCTTGCTCAGGAATCCACTCTTGCTTTTGCAATTAGCAATGAAGTTGGCTTCATTTTCTTGACTGTTAATATCTGTTACCACAAAAGTATACACCACTGAAGACCAGGTTGACAGGAGTACAAGAACATACTGCGTAGCACATTTAGATGAAGGTCAGAAAAGAAAATTAGCTGAGAAAATAACAAATTGTAGTTAATATACTTTGAATTTTTTTCACTCTCAGAATTACATAGCTGATTTTAATGAATGAGAATTGCTGAGAGTTCTCAGAAAGTATCACATGCATGAAGTGTAAGTTACACAAAATCAAGAAGAAATAAAAAATATATTTGCATTTCCTTGTTGAAGTATCATTGACATATAATAAACTACACTTACTTAGAATGACCTAACGTATTTTCTCTTTGATAGATACCTGGGAAAAATGACCACAATCCAAATAAAGACTATTTTCATCTTTTTTCCCTCAGACCCCTCTGTGATTCATCTCTTGAGCTGCTACTTTCCCACTGATCTGCTTTCTGTCTCTACTGCTTGAATACTTCTAGAGCTTTATATAAATGCAATCATATAATACTACAATCTTTTTTGTTTGGCTTCCTTCATGACAAATAAATATTACATTATTCATCCAAATTATTGCATGTGTCAGTAGTCATTTTCTTTGTATGAGTAACAACAGCTTTATTTCCCCACAGGTTAAGTTTTCTGCTGCTTCAGTACTTTCAGACAAAAAGAGAACATTTAGAACTGGAGCACTTGTCTCCTACCACTTTAAAATGCTCGATGGCCAGCATCCTCTTGGATCTGCAGTTAGGCTCAACTCAGGCACAGTCTTCAAAACTGAGCACAGTTTTCTTCATGGGTTTGACTTTCTTTTGAAAAATGGGCTTTGTCTGTCCACTGTGGGTGCTCTACTTCTCATCCATAGCACTGCTCTCCTTGGGTGTGCAGGAAATCGTTGCCCTTCTTTACTGGGTCACTTTGTAAGGCTGATACTTACCATACTTCTTACACAAAGTCCTTTAGGTTTTAGGTACATGGACCATCTTTACAAGTAGAGGTAACCCCAGCTGTCCTGGAACTCACTATGTAGACCAGGCTGGCCTCGAACTCACAAAGATCCACCTGCTTAATCACTAAACAGTAGTACATTATGTGGTTATAGACTATAATTGTTTTACCATTCGCCTGTGTGAGAACACTTGGGCCATTTCTGTTTGAGGGCTATTACAAATAAAACTGTTACAAATGTATACACATTTATAGTATACAAAGTGTCTTTTGTGGACATATACTTTCTTTTCCTTTCTTTTCGCTGGGGCAGATTCCTAGAACTGAAATGACAGGAGCAAATGGTAGGAGTAAATTTAACAGTTTTAAAGACTCTGCTAAACTCTTGTGCAAAGCACTGATAGCACTTTATATTTCCACCGGAAGTAGAAAAAATCTGTTTCTCTACATTGTTGATAATATTTGGTCTTTATGTTTTTTTTTAATTTAACTTTTTCCCTGGCCGCTTTAATATTTTCTTTATCATTAACTTTAAGTAGCTTGATTTTACTGTGATCTCCTGTATCTTTCTTCATCTTTCATATGCTTAGAACTCTTGAGTTTAATGCACATGTAGTGCACTGTAATTTTCATCAAAATCAAGGAGTTTTCTTTCATCATTTCTTAAAATATGTATATCTACCTTCCCCCTTCTTCTTTAGTGGATCGAGTTTTGTGTCTCTTAGGACACACATGAATTGATTTTACAGTTTATTGATACTTTTAAGCTATTTTTTTCCTTTTGTGTAGTTTCTATAGTGCTCTTCACATCTATTCCTTTCTTCTGCAATCTCTAAGGTGCCATTAATTACATTTCAGTAGATATTTTTATCTCAGGAAATCTGTTTTGGGTCTTTTCTACATGTTAACCCTATGTCTTTAACTTTTTCAGATATATAGACGACGGTAGCCACTTAGCCTCTCAACCTCTGTTATCAGTTCTAGATTTGACTGTTCTTTTCACTGTGCCTTACACTTTGTGTTTTACATGTCTGGTAATCTTTGTTTGGATGTCAGGTAGAATTTTGCTTTTTCTTATTTCTAAGATCCAGTTAAGTTACAGGAAAATGGTTTGATCCTTTTGAGTCTTGTTTTCACAGTTTACTAGGTGGGAAGGAATGTGATTTAACGTAGAGCTAATTATTGCTGGCTACTGAGGTGAGAGTCTTATTTTTTGTTACATTTTTTTCTTTTATTTGCATATATTTGTTGTACACAGTGTTGGATTTCACAGAAATAGTTTCATGTATATAATGAACTTTGACCATAGTCACACCTCCCTCTCCTTTCCTTTAATTCCCTCCCACCTGTTCCCCCTCCTGCTCACCCATTTCCTCCCTTCCCATAGTCTCTTGATTCTCTCTCACTTGCTTTCACTCTCTCGTTCTTATGTACACACTTAATATGTAACTTATGTATCTATAAAGACTTCTAGGGCCCACAAATGAGAGAGAGCATGCACTTGTCTTCCTCTGTTTGACTTATTTTTCCTTAACATGATCTCCAGTTATATCCTTCTTTCATCAATGACATGATTTTATTTTTATGGCTGCATAAAATTCCATTGTGTGCGTGCATGTGCGTGCGTACACACAGACACACACACACATTTTCTTTACCATTCATCTGTGATGGACATAGAGTCTGATTCTATTACTTGGATGTTTATTGTGAATAGTGCTGCAGTAACATGGATGTGCAGATATATCTGTGGTACCTTCTATAAGTGTTCTATCCATTTGTTTTTAATTAAGACCTGTTTCAGACTTCTCAATGAGAACATTGTTGTTCTTGGCTTGTGTGAACACCTGCTATTATTTCAGTTGGTTTCTTTCCTATACCTCGTGTACTTGTGCTGTTCAGAATTCAGGGAAATCCTTCTGCAGAGCTCTGGTATTGAATCTATACAGCCCTCTCCTTTCAGTGCTCTTTTCTGTAAACTCAAGTTGACTTGTTCTTCTCAGACTTTCATCTCATAGCAGCCACTGGTCTGGTCTTCACCTGGACTTTACCTCCTTGTACCGAAGCTTAGGCATTCTCTTTGTGCAGGGAGCTGAGGCAGTAATGTAGCTTGCCCTGTCTTCCATTTCCCAGAACTCAATGCCATTGGTCACCTTGTGTCCAGTGCCTTGAAAGTTTTTGTTGCATGTGTCTTTTCTTTTTTAAAAAAATATTTTATTTATTATTTTTATTTTATGTGTATGAGTGTCATGCCTGCATGTAGGTAAGTGCACCCATGTCGTGCAGTGTCTACGGAGGACAGAAGAGGCTTTCAGATCCCCTGGGACTGGAATTACGGATAGTTGTTAGCTGCCATGTGGGTGCTGGGATTTGAATCCAGGCCTTCTGGATGAATAGTCAGTGTTCTTAACTGCTGAGCTATCTCTTCAGCCCTGCATGTGTCTTTTCTAAATAACAAGACTTTTAATTAAATTATTTTTATTGACAAGGGGTACATTTTTATGATGTATTAAATGTTGGAATTTTGTATAGAAATATGTTCATGAATACAGTATATCTATATGTGTCCATTGGGATGAATACTATACTAGGATATTAAATATGGTCCAATAGGGAAGATTGCAGATAGCTTGCCAACATTGACTCTTAAAGGATTTGGCAGGTTTGCTTGGATCATAAAGCATGAAGAACTTACATACTGAGATTTCTCACATTTTAAAATCATGATTTTCTGAATAGGGTTTTGAATGTGGTTGTGAGTTTAGGAGATAAAAGTAGGGTGATTTAGTGTAAAAAGCCTTAGGGCTTAGGGCTTCTTCAGCTTTGAAGCTTGGTATAAAATAAGAATGTAGGTACTGAACCATCTCCTAAGTTGGTTCTGTCTTTTATATTTTATTCATTTCACAAACATTGCCTCTAAATTAAATTTTCTAAAACATATGTCTTAAATTTGATCTCACGTGCTAAAAAACTTAAAGCAACATGTAAAGAAGTTAATAAACCATAGAATGCCCTGAGGTACAAAAGACTACGTACATTGATGTTCCCAGCACTTGGAAGCCAAAAGAAGAGTTTTCCCAATGAATGAGGGAGATGCCATGAGCAAATGAATTGGCATTGCAGGGGCATTAAAGCCTCAGAACTAGAGCTTGATCGAACATAAGGAGTGAATTGCTTATTCTAGCACTGCTTCTTATTAACATTTTAGCACCTTTCAAATAATCACAGAAGAGACAGTAGAATATTAAGCCTTCTTGGGTAGATTTTAAGCTGGGAATGACATCATTGACTTTGCACTACTGAGCAATTCCTCCAGTTGCTCTGACAAAATAAGAAATGGCATAGAGTTTGCCCGCCTGCCATAAACAACTACAAAATGGTGAGAAACCTAGGAAATGACTGGTTTCAGTTATTCTGCACAGAATTTTTGTCCTGTGAATGGAAATGAAGTAGGTGACTTCAGATCACCTCAGATTTACCTGCACGACAGTGCACAGGGGTAGATCCAGCAGAAGCTTAGCGTCTGATAGAATTGAAGGGAAATAAAACAGAGTTTGGAGAGGCCCAGCTAGCTAGAATTGATAATGCAGAATACAAAAAGTATAGATATTTGCAGAAAGAGTCCAAAATTCTGCATGAGGGCCCATTGTGTCTTTGGCTGAGTGCTAATCCTTGTGCACATGATATAAACTTAGGCCGTTCAAATAAAAATTGCCATGGAGCTATGAGCTGAGCAGTTCCCAGTGCTCAAATACAACAGAAGTATGTTTAAATTCTCACATGCCATAATGGAAAGATCTCATTAAAAACTCACAGCACAGAGACACCAGAAGAGCCATGCCTCAGAAATAAAGCTAAAGCATCCCTAGAGACAAGGGATTGTACCCAGCCTAACAAACTTAAATATATGCTTCCAAAAAACTGATATATATATATATATATATATATATATATGAAAATATTGTGATAAGTGCCATTATTTTGTATGCTACTAAGGTTTTTTTTTCTAATTTAAAGAACATGTTTTACAAGTGACCTAATTTTCTCATAGAATAAACTTCATCTATTGCTAAAGGAAAAAGAAAGAGTTAAAGCACTTATCAGTATAGCATCTATGATGTTAATAAGTGTCCAATACAAAATGCTGACAGATGAAAAGCTAGACAGTGTGACCCATAGAAAAAAGAAAACTGGTCAATTAAAAACATTAACAGAAATGTAAAGCATGATGTAATTATCAGATAAAAAGGCAGTGAGAAAAACCTCAGAAAGTTAAAGGAATAGATGGACTATATATAAGGAGAGAAATTGGAGATCTAAAAGTAGGCCTTCAAGAACTAAGAAATAAACAATTTGGCATTCTGAATTCAATGTACAGATTTACTAAATAAACCGACACTTCAGAAAGCAGATATAATGAAGGTGAAGGGGTAGTCATGGAAGCTATCTGAACTGAAGCATAGAAACCAAAACGGGGAAAAATAACAGAGCCTCAGTGGCCTGTAGCACAAAAACTTGGGGAACATCAAATGTGGGATTGGGTCCAGAGGGAGGGGAGAGAAGAAAAAGCAAAATTATTTTGAAAAACTAAAGTCTTCTATATTTGATATGAACTATAAACCTACAGATCCAGAAAGTTCAACAAAACCAAAGTAAGATAACCACAAAGACCATCAAGCCTAAACAACTCATATTTAAACTGCTAAAAATGAATGTTGAAAATTTCAAGAGGCAAGACTGTCACATAAATGGAAATGGGCATAAAAACATGACTACAGCCCTTTGCTGGAAATAATACAAATAATAGTCACAATGGACTATGCGTTTAAAGAGAAACTCTGTGAATTTAGACATCTATATCCAGTAAAAATAGCTTTCAAAAAAGAATGCATATTAGTAAAGAAAACATGAGGGAATTAATCAAAGCAAATTGAACTAAATAAATATTAAAAGAAAGGACTCAGTCTTACAGAAAATAATGGCAGATGGAAACTTGGAGTTATAAAATAGTAAAGAGCTCCAGGAATGCTGAATATTATTTTTCCTAGTTTTATTTTAACGAACTGGCAGTCTGAAGCAAAAAGATAGTAATTTGTTGATAGGTTTGTAATATGTATAGAACTAAAATGATTTCATAATAGTATAAAGAATAGTAATTTGTTGATAGGTTTGTAATATGTATAGAACTAAAATGATTTCATAATAGTATAAAGAATAGGAGGAAAAAAATAGAAGTTACAAAGCTCTTTTCAAAGTAAGGTGATATGTTTACTTGATGACAAGACACAATATGGTAAGTTAAAGATGTCAACTATAAACTGAAGAGCACTTATGTAAAATACCAAACAGAGAGAGAGAGAGAGAGAGAGAGAGCAAATTAGCCAACAATCTAGAAAAATAAAGGAAAAGATTCACTTAATCATTTTTAAAAGTTAGGAAACAACCTGCCAGGCATGGTAGTACATACCTTTAATCCCAGCACTCGGGAGGCAGAGGCAGGTGGATCTCTGAGAGATCAAGGCCAACCTGGTCTACATATGGGGTTCCAAGCCATCTGGAGCTACAGGGAGACCCTGTCTGAAAAACACCCCCTAAAAGAGTCAGGAAATAAAAGAAGAAAAATAACAAAGAATAAGCAGGACAAATGGCAAACAACTATCAAAATGGTAAACCTAAACCTAAACTTAATGTAATTATAGTTGCTTTAGGGAAAATTATCTAAACACTAATTAAAAGGCTAAGATTATTAAAGTAAATATACCAAAGTAGAAATCACCTCTATCTGCTCTCATGTCTTGAATATAAATCAAGATAGGCACAGAAAAAGCTTTAAAATAGATGCACATATTAGTCCAAAACAATAATGAGAGACATTGTTCATATAAAAGTAGAACCCAATACAAATATTGTCAGAATTATAGAGGGATAGTTTAAAATAATAAAAATGATATAACAAGCCATTGAAATTATATAACAGCTGTTAAAATACATGCATTTAATAAAGGAGCTTCTATTACATGAAATAAAGCCCTGGAGAAATACCAGGAGAAACAAATTCACAATATTACTCGGAGATTTCAATATTCTTTTCCCATTACTTGACAGAACAAATACACAGAAAATTAGTAGGATTATGGAAGACCTTTAAACACTAGCAGCCAGACTTACCTAACTGGTGCTACTGCCAAATAGCAGTAGGGTAATAGTGTCACTGATGCTCCTTACAACACCTCGTTCAGCAGCTCTGCACCCAGTGTTCTTTGACAAGTGCACATGGAACAATTGGTAAAATAGACTAGCTTCTGTGTATAAACAAAGATCAATACGTTAAAAGGTTGGGAGGAATAGAAAATGTGTTCTCTGGTCAAAATTAAATTGAAACCAAAAAGAAATAAGCTATATGCAACATTTCCCAAATACTTGGAATTTTCTAAATAACTCATGTCAAAAAAGAGTAAGAACTGGAGAAATTGGAGTGTATATTGAGCTTACTGAAAATGTATGTGTGAGATGCAGCGAACACAGGGCTGAGAGGAAATTTTATAGGTGTAAATGTTCATAACAAAAAAGAAGGTTGAATATCAGTTTCTTGGGTTTCCACTTTAAGAATCTAGAGTATGAACCGGGCATTGTAGCACACATCTTTAATCCCAGCACTCCAGGAGGCAGAGGCAGGCAGATATCTATGAGACTGAGGCCAGCCTAGTCTACATAGCAAGTTACAGGCCAGCTGAGGCTATATAAAAACAGCTGGATTGCCATGTTTTTCAAAGGAAACCCAAGTTCACAGGAGTTAACTCTAGCTCATGGGTGGTAGTGGGGGAATAAACTCCCAGGAAAGGACCACAGCTCCAGTTCATGGGAGGTGACCATGGCTCCTCCTGTGAACTCAAGCTGTGGTCCCCTCCCATGACCTAGAGTTGTGGCCCCCTCCTGGGAGCTAGAGCTATGGTCCCTTTACAGGAGCCTGAAGCTTTGGAGCCCTACACTGAGCCACAGTTCCACATTCCTCTGGCAGTAGGCAGATGGTGGAGCAGAGTTTAGCATGGAGGACTTCCCAATGTTGGGCCACAGTTTCAGTTTGCTCTAAGTGACTCATTCTCCACAGCCCCCTCCCCTGAGGTCCCAGGTTGTACATGGCAGAGGCTTTGCCTCTTATGCTCAGGAGAGGGGAGGCCTCTGTTATTTGCAGATTCTAGTCTTGGAAGAACAGATTCTCTGGAACAGACTTCCCACCTCCCCTGCGGCCCAGCTGTGGTCCTCACTCCACACGTGGTCCTGGGTACACAGGCCTTGATGTTGGGCCTCTCCCATTACCAGGCACCAAGAGGTTTTCCATTATTTTTCTATTATTCTTCTACAGCTCCAGTGCACCTTCACCTATGTCCTAATTGAACTTCTAGAGATAAAAATCACACTCGGGGAAGCTTAAAAAAAAAGAAAGAAAAAAAAGAAAAGAAATACAAAGTACTGAAATAACTAAGCTGATATACTCCTTAAACTAAAAATATGTAATTGTATCTTAGAATATAAATTTGAAATTCTACATATCTACTATAATTTTTAAGTATTGTTTACTGGCAAAACTATACTATCAAGTTTCAACAAAAATGTAAAATTTGCCACTGTTCCTATAATGTGTGTTTGCCATTCTCTCCCTTTCTAAATTCTCCAACCTATACAAAATCTTTCAGTGTAATCATGTTACTTAAAGAAAGCAATGCTAACAAAATATTTTCAAATATAAATAAATAAGAAACCCAAACCAAATGGGAACCTCAATCTTTAATGCCTGGTTCCCACATCAGCCTGATCACTGCCTCGTGAACAGTCACCGTAGATGAGTTTTGCATAGTCAGTCCTAGAATCCCACCTGTCCAGATTCAAACAACACATGCTCTTTGTGCTTTGTTTCTTTAGTTTATCAAAATGTTTTTGAGGTTCATCTGTATTTCGTCCATTTTAGTTCATTCTTCTTCACGTTGAGAAATATTCTGTTGAATGGGTTTTTCATAATAGGTTTCTCCCGTATTCATTTGTCATTGTATATTTTGAATTTCTAGTTTGGGGCTGTTGTGAGTAAAGCTGCTGTTGTGTATAAGTCTTTATTATAGTTTTGTTTTACTTTTTACCAGTAAATAGCAGAATTGTTAGGTGTGTCTTTATCAGGATTTCTCAGCTTTGATACTGTTAACGTTATTGTTGTTGTTTTGAGACAGGGTCTCCCTGTGGCCCCAGCTGGCCTGGAACTCCCTATGTAGACCAGGCTAGCCTCAGTCTGATAGACATCTGCCTGCCTCTGCCTCCTGAGTGTTGGGATTACAGGCATATGTCTCCATGCCAAGCCTACTATGAACATTTTAAGCCAGGAAATTTTTTGCTGTAGGGATAGTCCCATGCTTGGTTAAACTGTAGCAGCATCCTTGCCGCCTACCCACACGTTCCAGTAGTGTCTCTTCAGCTGTGCATCCTAAAAATGTTTTCAGCAAGCTCCTGGTTGAAAAGCACTGTCAATTCAGTAGCTGCTTAATGGATATCGTTACTACAATTGTGAAAGCAAGCGCACCGTTCCATAAAGGAAACAGTCCTCAGATGTGTGAATATTTCTTAGAATTCCTTTACCAGGGAGAAGGAAATCAGATCTCTCATTCAGTGGCTCTATTTAGTATATTTCATTCAAAAACTCCAAAGCACTAGGCCTCTGTGTGACGTGTTGGCTAACATAAGGCAGCCTGTTGACAAGTTGGTGGGTTTGATGTGTGTGCTGCTGTTGGGCACTGTCATCACTCTGTTAGCCTAGTTCCTGGTCATGTTTTAGAAGTTCTTGTAGCACTGCCCTTATTGTACAAGCTTTACTGATAGTCAAAGGCTCTGATGTTGCTGTCACATTTCTTCCCTTATCTGTGCTGTGTACACATTTTTGGACAGGAAACATTAGTTTGCAGTATTTTCTAAGGCAGGTTGGTAAATGCTTGAGTAGTCATTTTGATGGAAGAATTTATCACAGGCAAGGGAGGCTCACATAGGAATGCATGGATTTTCTGATGAGCAATCACTTTGTGTTTATTTCTGCAGGAGCTGCCATCCATGGTCTAATTTTAGGTATCATCACCAGAGTCCATGCATGTGTAATTTTCATTGCCTCTACAATCCCGTCATTGTTGGAAGTGGTTGAAAGATTCTGTAATGGGCTTTAAAATGCAAAGAACATCATTTTGTAGCTCTCTTTTAATTTGCAGAGCATGTGCTTCTGCCACGGGTGTTTATTTTTCCCAACAAGCCTTTAGCAAGTGTGAGAAGGACTCTGTTGGGACTGAAATCCAGCAGAAGCAGCAGCAGTATCTTTGAGCAGTATGACCACCACCTTCCCCTGATAATGACTTGCAACACGCTTACGGTCACATTTCCAAAGTGACTTTCCTCATGCCAGAGGGCAAAAGGAGCTGGACTGCCACACTTGCAGGCTATCCCAGTAGGTATACAGAGTGACTTTGTCTGGTTCAGAGAGAGGGCAGCCATAATGTCACTCTGGTGACATGTGAATGATTTCCAAGGTTTGTAAAAAAGAAGACAGAACCAGTAGCCTGAACCATCAGCTTATGAAAATAATGACAAGCTTTGTGTGAAGTATTTCATAAATATAGTATAGTTCTCCTATGTTTATGTTTTCTGTCTTATGTTTTATGTTTACTGTAACAAATCTGGGAGGCAGTTTACAGATGAGAGAAGGGATCCAGGGGCCACAAAGCTGGTCCATAGCCAAGCAAACCAGCAGCCTAGCCTCCCACTGAACTCTGTCCTCTTTTTCTGCTCTGCCACGGTGGTCTCTATCCAACTTTGAAATCCTCTCTAATGTTTAGACTTCTTCAGCACTCTGCAGGCTGTACAACACAGGAAATTGCTAATTAGGTGGGTAAATGGTGTGTTTCTGAACATGCATAGCCTGCTTGTGACAGGAGTGGGCAGCAGGGGTGAGCCAAAGCTGTGTGGATGAAGCCTGTGACCTTGAAGCCCCATAAACCAAAGAGCCAAGTCACAAGGCTTTCTCTGCAAGCAGAGCACAGTTTCCTTCTTACTGGCTGTACAGGTACAGCTTAGTGTCCAGGTCATTTGATGGAAGATGGCCTCTGGGCAAGGCAGCCTGGAGAGAACACCTATATCTTTCTTTTCAGTTGTTTTCTTCTCTTTATGCTTCATCCTGGCACTTGCTTGTCTCTGATTTAAAGGGTTGTGTTTGCAAATGTTTTACTGATGACCCAATGAAACACTTCTGACTTGGGTCAAAGAGAGTAGAGTGTGAACCAGCACATGGCCATGGCCTCTCATTGCCATCTGTGATTTAGAGCAAAATCTTTGAGAGAAGCATAACTGCCTGAATTATGGCTCTTTTATATGTTTTTAAATGAGATTATAAAGGCCAAGGGCACTTTTTCTCATTTAATACTATTAAATCCATCATTAAATCTCGTGCTGAACACTGGCTGATTTTAATGATGCCCTCAAGTACCCATCCTGGTGCTTGACTATGTTAATATTGTTGTATATATAGATACAATAAATAATGCCTAGCTAAGATGGTACAAGATGCATTACTGTGTGTCTCAATAAAACTAGTGGTACTAATGAGACCAAGTGTCAGGAACAGATGGCATGGCGAGAACCCAGCCATTGCAGCTCAAGTCCAACAGAGCTCCATGGCAGGTTGAGTCCAACCCTAAAACTGTTCCAAATCCTCTAAATATTTTACAGCAAGTTGGCACAAAAAGGATTAATTTTAAATTGCAGTTTATGTTTTTATTATCTGACTTTATAGCAATGTTGAGCAAAAACCAGGACAGTTCAGTATCTGTTCTGTTTAGTGGCCCCACACCCTGCATCTAGGCAGAGTCACAGTTATCAGAGATGCTGGCTGCTCGTCTCCTCACTACAGTAAGAAAGAAAAAAATGTGGAAACTTGATGTGTATCCAATCCAGCCATAAACGCATGGATGAGATTGGCCAGCACTTCCATGTGGGTCAAACAGAAAATTGACAATGACACAATGGCTCTATTGTCTGTTTTGGGAGTGTTGTAAACAATTTGAGTGTATTCCAGAGTGAACTGTCATCCTGCTTTGTAAGTGTTTGATTGTACTGCTTTTATTTTCATTTGTTTGTTTTATTGTTGTGGTTGCTAAAGTAGGTGTATATTTAAGTTTGGTTTACTCTTAGCAATAATAGCTCTT
Organism: Nannospalax galili; assembly: GCF_000622305.1. Taxonomy (NCBI): domain Eukaryota; kingdom Metazoa; phylum Chordata; class Mammalia; order Rodentia; family Spalacidae; genus Nannospalax; species Nannospalax galili. Next base: position 1,566,532 of record NW_008348662.1, on the reverse strand, counting down.
TTGTTTCAAAGAAATTTAAGCTTATAACAAAATCTTATAAAGCAAAAATAAATAAAAATCTTTGGTCATTTTGAAGGTAGTCCATTATTTTATCTGAACTCCCTGTATTCTGTCCTTTGCTTTAGGATTTTGTCAACCCGCAATAATTTTAATAGTCACAACTAACAAGGCAACACAATAGTTCCCTCATATCCACGGGGAGTATTCTAAGACTTTCCTTGGAAGTTTGAAACCCTGGATACCAAACCTTGTATACTGTTTTTCTTGGAGATAAATACCTATGATAAAGTGTAATTTATAGTTAAGCACAGCAAGAAAGTAACAATGCTAATGATAAAATAGAACAATTATATTACCATAATTTTTAATTTTTATTTATGAATTTATGAATTGCTTATTTTTAGAATTTTCTAATTGATATTTTCAAGCTGTGGCTGATTGTGGGTAACTGAAGTCATGGATAAGGGTGGGGACTTCTGAACACTGGGTTGGTGTGCTGCCTGTGACTTTAGGGCTAATTTTTGGAGATTCAGGTATAATGTTTGAACCAGTGCTACCTCTATGAAGGTAGCAGAATTGTACCTTGATGCTATTTTTTTAAATATAGAATTGGCCATTCATTTGAGTGTGCACCAACATAGCCATGTGCAATCCCATTATAGACTTCATTACTGTAATTCTTCATTGCACAGGCTTCCTATCACAGAACTCCACATAGGTTAGAACTGGGAATGATGTAGCAAAGATCTGATGAGGAGCATATAAGCCAACTTAGGACCCTCAACCCTCCTGAACTCTCTCTACTCCTGTTCTTTTCATTTCTCTGGATTATGGCTTTTTTTTACTTGGCATGCATAACTTTGATAAAGTACACTTTACAAGTCAGGCACAGCAAGAGATAAGCTACAAAACTAGCTGCCAGGATATGAGCAGGGACCTAAACAAGAAGTTTCTTAACCCTCAGCAAGTCATGATGTCAGCACTGTGCATAAACACTCAGGATACAGTTTAGGAAACTCCAGAAGGGCTGCCTTGGTGTGTGATTGTAGAGCTGGAGTGAGGATGAGGAAACATGCAGAAGAACGTGGCAAGAACATATTTGCCAAGAGGTCAACCAATACATCCCCCCTTGTCATGTTACGACACATATTTAAACTCTGATGTCTCAGAATGCACTGATGGACAGGAAACAATCTGTAATAGGTAATTTAAAGAACATGGACTCCATTTTAGGGCAGACTATTACATTTGGTATATTCTTCCTTTGGATTCCAAAATAAGTAGTGACTAAGATCATCAGAACGCATATTATTCAGAAGAAAGAAATTGCTCCTGTGTTTAAATCTTTCTCCAGCCAGTTCTCCGTTATGATAACTTCAGATTTTAAACAGAACCTCTCCCTGCTGCACAGACTGCTGCTATTCTAATAATATGCAACATGTAATGAAGTGACTGACCGGTGCATGCAGTTTCATTTGCCAGCTCATTTACCTTCAGGTCGCCCTTTACACCAGTCTGTTTCTGGCTCCTGTAAAGATAAAATCCCAGGCTTTTTCTTATCACCTTTTTTCTGTGCTATGACTACAGCAGGGCCTTCACAGGACCTTCCGTGCTCTACCAGATTTGGAGCCTGTAAAGGTTTGACAGGGTATTGCTATACTGAAATATACACATGCACATCCCCAAGAACCCAAAGAATGCCCCAGGTCATCCTTGAGGTGCAGAGACTGTAAGGTTTAAGGAGCTCGCTAGTCTAGTTTCTACTTGGGGAAATGGCTGACAGTATGAAGCCCAGGGAATGCTGGGCCATGTGGGCTTGGTTCAGATTGACAGATACTGTGCACACTCCTCTGAGGGTCTTGGAGCTTAAATGATTACCGAGGCCAGGACAGCTTGTGAGACAAAAACTTTCTTCTCAGCAAGAGCCTTGGGTATTTTCCTTACATATCTTTAAGTACCTGGGTATACCTAAAAAGTAGTTTCCAGTCTATAAAGAATAGGAGGGTCAACACAGAGGAATCATTTCCTCCATGCTTCCAAGTGAAGCCAACCATGGTCGAGCAGGACCTTTGACTTATCTTCACATAGGTGGAACTGGTAAAAGAAAGGAGCCAGGGGCACCGCCCAAGCCCATGTGACCCTGAGGAACAGATCCTCAAACGACCTTAAGAGTAAAAATAAATTAGTTTATTTGGGACAACTGTATGTCCTTAAACACCCAAAAGGAAAGTATAACCAAAGATTAAAAGGGCCAATATAATTTCATAAGAGTCCATATGCATAGCTAAAGGCTACATAACAAGCAACAATGCCAGATAGGAGATACCTTCTTTTGAGTTGTTGGCCAGGGTGGCCAAAGGGACTCCCAGACAGTAACCCAGCATAGAACTGGGAAAATGAACAGCAGACCCCAGTCTCATCTAAAGGAATATTGTCAACTGATTACCGCTAGATGAGGAGAATCTGACCTTCCTAAAACAAAGACCTCTAGACAGGCTGAGTAGATTCACCAGAAGGGCAAGTAGTGGGGAATGGCTGGGGGTGCCGACAACACAGCAGACAATAGCAGGGATATCAGAGTATAAGGGCTCTCGTGGGGGGAGAGAGGCTATGGGAGGGTGCCATCTGGGAAGTGGGTGTAAAAATAAATAAATAACTTTGAAAAAAAAAAAGTAGTTTCTCAAGCCAGGCGTGGTGGTACATGCCTTTAATCCTAGCACTCAAGAGGCAGAGGTATGCGGATTTCTGTTAAGATTGAGACCAGCCTGGTCTACAGAACAAGTTTGAGGTCAACTGGGGCTACAGGAAGACCCTGTCTTAAAAAGAGCCCCCACATAAAAGAGTAGTTTTAAAGAGAGTTAATGTAACTTCCAAAGCCACGTGCAATGGATGTCATGTGATTAAAGATGTACAGTATATGGGTTTAGCATGGAATAGGTACGGACCCCAGCAAGCATAGGAGACCCTCAAGAATTGTTTTCCGTTTGTATGAGGTCCTGTGTGTCAGTAAAAGAGCAAGAATAGAAGATTGGAAAAAAGTCGCTGGATTTATGTTCAGAGTCTCTTGGTCATTTTTCCCTTTTCTGGGAGTTTATGCAAAGGAGAGCCTCACATCACAAATTATGCTTACATTCAAAGGACAGGATAAATGGCTCGTTGCAGATGATTCAATCAGTGATGTTGTTTGGCTGAGAAAATACACATTTGATCACAGGCCAATCTCGACCCAGTCCTTACGACAGTGTGAGCCTGAAAGGAGGCCTCTTATATAGTCCAGTCCTTTGCTCTCCCATCAATAGAGTTCAATGCCCTCATCAGAGAGGCCTGAGTTACACATCTGAGAAAGGTGAGTCTGCTAAAGTGCAAGGCAGCTGTGAGCGTAATACTGCGGAGCATGCACGTGTGCCCTCCCTGGGCTTTGTCTTTCTTCTATGCCCTTCTACAGAGGAGGAGGTCCCCAACAGCTATTCTTAGTCTCCACTGTGAGGAAGGATGGAGGGATTTCTGGCCGATAGGTTGAGAGGAAACTATTAAGGTGGGCCTGGGAGGTAAAGATTAGCAACACATGGTATGGAGGAAAGGTTTTTTTTGCCATTTTGAAGTTGGGTAAAGAGCGAAACTTTCTCATCTTAATCTCTGTTCCTTGTCTAGCCAGCCTAGGCTTGAATTCTAAGTAATCACTCACTGTCTGGTTCCTCCTTAAATTGTCTGAACCTCAGGAACTTCTCTAAACAGCAAGGCAAGATAAACTTTTCATGTGTTCAAAATGATTTGGGAAATAAATGACCAAACTTTGAAAAACAGGTCTTCTACATACTCATGGACCAAAAGC
>NW_008348662.1:1560416-1562615 GCF_000622305.1 Nannospalax galili | reverse complement strand
CCTCCTCCTCCTTCTCCTCCTCCTCCCTCTCCCCCCTTTTGGTGCTGGACCCTACATTCCATTTAAAACGTACTGTGATTCCTTAAAGAGTTTTAGATCACCAATAGCACCTTCAAAAGCCCTAGATCTGAAACTCCCCAAATGTCCTGTGTGTGTATGTGTGCAATGGAAGTATTAGTCTGCAAACTCAATTATCAAGTGAAATGTCAAACACCAGGGCCAGCCTGGGCCTTTGCCAAACTTGGAGAGTAAAGCATGAGAGGACCGGAGTGAAAGCTCTTGAACTGGGGCTTCTACCATCTGTAGGGAAGCTGCACAGGGTTGTTGGAGGCCCTAAGCCCTATAATGTATGTTATGGCCTGGGGCAGCATAGCCTGTGGATGCTCAGGGGAATTTTGTGTCATTTTTCAAAGTTAAGACTCGACGATTTCTGTTTTGAGAATATCCCTCCTCTTTCTCTCTTCTCTTCTCTTCTCTTCTCTTCTCTTCTCTTCTCTTCTCTTCTCTTCTCTTCTCAGAAAGAGAGAGAGGTACTAGTGCCTTTGGAAGCCAGAAGACAGTTTCCAGTCTTCTGGTGATGGAGTTACAGGAGGTTGTGAGCCACCTGGCATGGGTGCTAGAAACCAAACTCGGGTCCTCTCAGCCACTGAACCATCTCTCTTGCTCCACATTCCTTCATTTTTTAAAACAAATATTTGTTGCATTTCCTTAATCTTAGGAACTATGTAAAGCTGACAGTTGTCACCCACTATAGATGGTAAGAATGAAGGATAAGGGAAAGGGAGAGGACTGAGGAAAGGGGCCAAGGAGCCCCAGGCAGCACTCAGAGATGGTGCTACAAGCAATGGCCTTTCTGTCTTCATACTTCAGAGACTTCTCAGCCTTTGGGTGCCTAGGCCTCAAGCAAATCAACTAAAGCCTATCCTTGTTGCACATTCTGACCTTCAGGAGCCAAGCCAGATGGACATGCTTGGTACCTGTTGGAGCTAGAAGTACTAAAATTAAATTTCCCATGTTTTCTGGATTTCACTTTTTTTTTTAACTTTTACAAAAACTTTATTGAGACTTTCATACATGCTTATAAGGTGTTTTGATCAAATCCATGCCCACTCCCTCCCTTCCAACACTTCCCATATCTCCCCATCACTTTTTTCTTTTTCTTCTTTCATTTATTTATTTTTTATGGGACTTTTGTCTACTCTAACATTCCCCCCTCTGAAGAGGTAACTCTAAAATCTTTTAAGGATTAAATACAAGCTCCCAAATACTTTTGACATTTTTGGCCTTTGGAAGAGAGTATGCTGCTAATAGGCCCAAGGACATTTTGACTTTTAGCTCAGAAACTGGCTACATTTCTTTGGGGTCTTTTTACCCTAACTGCCTAGCCAATTCCTACCTCCTATTCTTAATCACGCCATCCTCTGAAGGGGCTACCCAAATTGCCAATAGGGAATAGGGAAGCAGACCACTCTGTCTTCTTCCATGCTGAACAGGGACGCAGGGTGAGGCAACTGGAGTACCCCTTCAGTGGGTCTATCTAAAAGATTCCTGGATTGCATAACTCTTATTATCTCTAAGGGGAAAAAAAAGTCCTTGAATCATGAATAGGAGGTATGAAGGAGAAGTAAAGGCAAGAGTAATTAATTCGCATTACAAGTTCTAGACAGGGAACTAGAAAAAAGTCAGAACAGGGCAATTTTCAAATGTTTATATGAGAATCCATTGGAATTTCTTGACAAGGGCTTCCAAAAGCATCCCTCTATTGGGTTCCTCTTCATTTTTCTTTTGTCTTCCAAGGCTGGACTCTAGAGTGATAGATTCAGGATTTGCTTTCAGGTATTTCGATAGCTGTTGGAGTGGTTAGAATCAGTGTCAGTTCCACCTTAAAGGCTTCTAGATTAGGGGAGAAAACAAATTTATCCATCATTTTAGAACAATAGCTGATTGTCTCCCTTAGCTACAGGTGTGCACTACAGTATTGCAGACCAAGGTTTGAAGTCTTACATCTGAGAAGCACTTTCTGCTTAAAAACAAAATCATCAATGAGAAGTAATTGTCAAAATAACATTTTATATGGACTTAAGCCTAATAATGTCTGGGAAGTGTAAGCCCTTGAACTATTAAAGAAATATACTGATTGCTTTAATCTTTGGTTATACATTCCTTTTGGGTGTTTAAGATGATACAGTTGGCCCACCT
>NW_008348662.1:1550754-1560063 GCF_000622305.1 Nannospalax galili | reverse complement strand
CTGGTACTTTTAATTACCATGTGCTATGTAGATAAGGCTTGGGTAAAAAAATATTCTCAGATAAACATTGACTACATTTATATTTTGCTCCTTAAAGTAGTTAAGTAAACTATGACCATAGACTTTTTAAGATTATGTATATATTATTTTTTTCTCATCCTTTATATGTAACAAACCTGCACAGACCTTCATCACTTGCTTAGACGTCCTCATTTTTTCTATTTTGGAAATATCTCCCTTTCCTTTTACACCTTTTATGTTCTCATGCTTTCACTTTTTTAATGTACATAGAAGCCTACTTCTGTTATGTGCTGCAAGCTGAGCCTGTGTTCCTGGAGCCAAGGTGTACAGGACACAGCCTTCAGGCATGTCTGTTCTGTAAGACCACCTGAGCTGAAGGCCACCTGAACTGCTACACAGTGTCCATCTGACTTGTGTGTTTGCATCTCGTTAGGGCCTGGAGGGAAGTCACCTGACCACCACCTGCTCTCCAGAGCATTTTCATGGATGCAGAAAGCAAAAGAACCAAGGGAAAGCCTGCCAGATGTCGAAGGTGTAGAGTAACTTTAAAGTTATGAATGATGGCTGGAGAAATGGGTCCACTGTTACAAGTACTGGCTACTGTTTCAGAGGGCCTGGTTCATTTGCCAGCACCCACAGAATGGCTAACAACTATCCTTAACTCCAACTCCAGGAGATCCCATACCCTCTTCTGGCCTCCAGAGGAATTTCGTGCATGGGGTACACTTACATACATGAAGGTAAAACACTCATACACATAAAATTAAAATGAATCAAAAACTTCTTTGAAGTTATAAGTGAAGAGTCTTAGGTAGTGAAGATGTTCAAGGTCAAGCAGATGAGAGTGCTTGTCCCAGCATGGCAGTTCAGGGTCATGGAGTAGGAGCAGTATCCCTCCTCCTTGGAAAAAAAAACAGAAGACTACTCACTCCCCATGATTCAACCTCTAAACCCCAGAACATCACAGTAAAATCTGTAGGTGCCCATGACAGGAGGTTCAGGCTTCTGAACATCCACCCTTAGGTATCTCCTGCTGACTTAAAACTCACAGGGTGTTGGCCCTAGAGTATGGAGGACACAGCACTTTTAAAGGAATGGAAGATTTTCTCTGTACAGAAAGTCGTGGCAGCTCCTAGTGACATTTTCCTGGGACATTCCTGTTAGGCAGGCAGGCAAAGGAAAGACCTTCCACAAGAACTTAGTACGGTGCCTCTGCACATATTTGCACCCTGTTTTTTTTCATGTACTCCTGACTGGTGCAGCTCACAGTAAGCTCTGATATCACTCAGTTCCAAGTAATGCCACCCATTGCAGCATTTGAATTTGCCACCTGTGACAAAAGACTCTCTTGCATCTGCACACTTGCATGTGTACGTTCCTGTCTCCCCATCTGCTCTGGAAGGTCATTCAGAGAAGCGTCTTCATTTGTTGTTTCTGTGCCTTGTAACACATAGCCCAAGGTCTGCCAAAGGCAACTGTCCATCAGCTCCTCCAGACCATGATCCTGGTGTTCATGGTGGTGGTCTCTCTTTCTCAGGCAGAGTGACTATCACATGCCTCAAACCTGAGTCCTCTCAAATCTTGACTGGAAGCAACCAATGAGTTCCAACTAGAACTGTTCATTGTACAGACTAGAATAATAAAAGGTGACTTCACACTCTCTCTCTCTCTCTCTCTCTCTCTCTCTCTCTCTCTCTCTTCTCTCTCTCTCTCTCTCTCTCCCCTCTCTCTCCTCTCTCCTCTCTCTCTCTCTCTCATACCAGAGACCCTTTGTCTGCAAGCCTGGAGCCCAGTGTGGGAATGGTGGGAAGGTCTGCTTTCCCACTCCAGTTCTCTCTGTTGGAATTAGGAAGTCAGCTTGCAATATAGCAGCACAGGTGCAGGATTCATCCTCGACAGGTGATTATGTTTTGATTTTTATCATCACTTGTAAAATATAATGGGAAAAGAGATTTCATCAGACCATAAAGCATACTCCACTACAAATGAGATATTACTGTTAAAAATTCTTCCATGTTGCTAAATATTTACCCAATATAGGGTTTCTGCCTTCTGCCAACCTGAAGCATTTTCTTGGCAAATGTGGCTGATCTGGAACTCTGGAATCCTCTCTGCATTGCTCCTCTAGCTATGTAAACATAACCATCTGTCTGTACTAGGTAAACAGACTGACCCCTGTTATATTTTTTAAACCTTTGTTTTAGATTTCTTAAAATTTGCACAAAATAATCCTGACTCTACTGGTTCTTTCTTTGCTGCCAAAGCGAACAATTCTAAGAAGCTCTAGCAGCATGCAGCATGTTCTCTTTCTCCCCCGATGTGAAATCCCTCTGAGAATTGTATTTCTAAAGTTCCCTACTCTTTCTTTCCTCCTGAGAGTCATGCTTTTGCTTCTGTCTTCTACTGGCTCACTTTTATTTTATTGTCCTACTATAGAAGCTTAGTGTTTTTTTAAGCATCAAATTCATTTTGAAGTTTATGCCTACATGGAACCACACCAGCATTCAGTCCCCTGTGTGAATAAAATTGGGTCAGTAGGTATTGATTGAATTCCTACCAGGTATTAGTTGGTCTATCGTGGTAGGAAGCATAAGCTCCATCCATGGTGTTAGACAAGCTCGTGTGTTAAGTAGCCATAGATTCATTCCATGATTTTCTAAGGAGCACCTCACTAAGGTAGACACTAGCGAAACAGCAGTGAACAAAACAGAGGGCTCTCTGCCTTCCAATAGCTTTGCTCTGGTTCCACTCAACAAAATGGGTGCTATAAAATGTAAGTGCTCCAGACACTGAGGAAAGAAAAGTCTAAAGCCATCTTTCCTTGAATGTACCTCATCTCATCTGATCTCAGAAGTTAAACAGAATTTGGCCTAATTAGTTCTGGATGGAATCAAAAAGAGAAATTAGGAAAAAGGTAGAGAATGGATGTTTCCTGAGTAGTATGGTTTTACTTAAAGATTTGATGGGAAATTAGGCAGGTAGGCATACACTGAACAAAGTCAATGGGGAATATTCACAGAGCCTCCTTTGTGTGAGCCTGAGTCAGGAGGTGACTGGGATGGATAGAGGCCCCTGCAAAGAGCACCCCACAAAGCTGAGCATTTGAGCCCTTTGATTTAGTCTGACAGGTGACCAGGGAGTCTGTCAAATTGAACAGAATCAGGAGAGAAGGTTGACTTGATGGAGAAGGTGGTTGTCAAAGTTTAATCTGCATCAGGTTTGATGATTTTTCCCTTAGCTACAGTCTACCCCAACATCTCTATGTGGCACCATTTCATGACAGCTGGTTCAAGGATGACATTGGAGATTAAAATCTTAGCTTTCTTAGGTATAAAAAGACTAAGAAAGCATGGTTCTTCGACTCTAAAGCAAAAATGGTACAGGACTTAACCACATCACCTCAGGACTGTTAGAATAATTTTTTTAGCTGCCACCATGCCTCCTGAGGAAAGAACGAACACGTGTCAAAAGGAAGATAAACATGTCAGAACCTGAAAACGGAGGGGTCCTTGGTGATGTACTGTGGGAATTTCTAGAGTACATACTTGCTATCACTCAGCAGAGCTATTCTGTCTAATTTTCTCCTCCTTTTTCATAAATGCTTTGATTCCTACAATCACTTCTCATAGAATTCACAGATGAGAAAAAAAGATACCCCAAAAGCCAAAGATATTGTCTGGTCAGGGACAGAGCAGCAGGGTGTCCTGTCTCCGGTAGTACTTGCTTTTGCCTGACTCTCATGTCCAAGCCTCCCAGGCCCATATTGAAACTCTGTTCCTGTCTCCCTGTCCTTTCCTTTGATGTTTTATTCTACTTTATGACAGGATAGAGAAGAAGGGAGCCTGGAGTAGATGTGAGAAAATCAGTAATGCTGTGAATAGTTTGAGTGTATGTCTGTGAAATCCTACTGAAGTGAACTGGTTCTACATTCAGAGCCCTATTTAACAGATAGTTTCAAATACAGACTCTTCTCACAAAATCTGCTCAATGTTGTCATCATTGTTTTAAAAAATGAAGGAAAATAAAATTGTATCCTGCATTCAAGATGTACAGGAAAATGACTTTGGCTTGGCCAACCTGAGTCTTCTATTATAAGTGGGTATCCTTGTTTGAAAAAATTGGAAGCTTTTCACTTCCCTTGGCAGCCTTTACCCCAGGGTCCATGGTTCTGTGTCTCTGAGACCAGAATCAGTGTGTCCTCATTCCAAATCCAGTGTTGCGTCTACGTCGTCACACGTATGCTTTTCTTTGTTTGATGGGCTTTGAAGTACTTGAGGGAGCCATGGTTTTACAACATAATTATTGTCTGAACCAGGTAACAGTCAAATTGCTTCCTGGGAATTTTGCCCCTCTAGAATTTGCTGGTGCACTTCGCCTGGGCCAACCGTCTTCCCATCTAGAGATGCTCTGACCAGGACAGCCAGGCCAAGATGTCTCACTGGCTTACTGCTAAGTCTGATGGCTGCTTCTTAGGTTGGCCATGACCTGGACACTCCTTTTCTGTTCCTGTTTCACCAATCTATGCCATAGCAGGCTGTCCCCCATAGTGCCACCTCCAGCCCTTCCCTAGGCCGACTGTTCACTCCCAGGGTCATAGGACCACACTCGGGTTCTTGCCCTCCCCTGAATCTGCTTCACCTTGCCTACCTGCTGCTTGCTCAAGTTAAAGGGATCGTGGTCTTTCCCTCTCACTGTTCTACTCACTTCCTAAGTGCATAACTCTGCTCCAGGCATCACTCCTTTATAGAAATAGAGGCATTAACCCATTCAAATGTGTGACTCGGTGATATGTAGTTCATTTAGTAACTGCACAGGGTTCTGAAACCATCACCATGATAGAGTTCAAAACGGTTTGGCCCCCAACAAGATCAACCACATGCTGTGCATGTGCATGCATGCATGCGTGCGTGTGTGCATGTGTGTGTAAGATCTAGATTCTGAATAAATGTGAAAACACCATAGATTTGTCTTTGTTTTTCTTCCTTTTGTTTTCTCTTGCCTTACTGCTCAGCTAAGAACTCAAACACTGTATTTACTAAGAGTCGAGAGAGTAACACCCTGTCTTGCTCCTAATTTTAGAGGAAATACTTTCAGTTTTTGCCCATTTAGTATATGGTATGGTGTTGGGTATAAGTTGGGCATGTATAGCTTTTGTTATATTGAGGTAGGTTTTTGTCTTCCAACTTTCTTAAGGCTTGTATCATGAAGGGATGTTGAATGTTGTCAAAGGCATTTTCTACATTATTGATCATGTGATTTCTGAGTCTGTTTATGTGCTCTATTACATTAATTGATTTGCATATGTTGACCCACACTCTGAGGCACAGGTTTAAGGGTTATGATGTTATATTACATCATGCTCACTTTTACTTCATTGGTTTATGTTACATAATGTCACATAGTGACATATTATGCATGCTACTACTGTCCATCTCATTTTACCAGAATATAGCTTTCACAAGGGCAGGGATCTTACCCATATCTGTCATGCCAACAGTAAAATTGCACTTAGCATAAAGTTCCTATTTGATGTTAATTGACAGAAATTGTTCAAAAGTTTATACCAAAAAAAAAAAATCAGGATCTTCTGTGTAAACGTAAACCACATACTCTAAAATGCCTTTTCTACAAGGCAGCCCTTTGGATGTCAGACCCAGAAGCCAAACCTGTCATGCTCTTTTTTATCCCCCAAACAGTATTTAGAACCTTCAAACCAGTGGTAACAAGTATAAGGCTGCTTGTGTTTACATTTATTTGTCCACTGCTTACTGTTTGTCTTTCCCCAAAAGGGACTTATACTTCCTGAAAGTAGGAATCATTTGTTGTATTTTGTCTTATGTTTCTAGAAGTACCTGACCCACAGAAAATGCTCAGTATATATTCAGTTGGATGCACTCCTGAGTGCACCCAAAGAAACAGAGCTGATTGGCTCTGCTATGTCAACCTGTTCCTCCTAATTTAGGACTTTTTCTCATAACTGTCAGTGAGAATCAAGAAATAGAGATTTCCAGGACTGGAGAGATAACTCAGTGATTAAGAGCACTGGCTATTCTTGCAGAGGACCCAGGTTTGATTCCCAGCATCCACATGGCAGTTAACAACTGTCTGTAACTCCAGTTCCAGAAGAATTCAATTCTCTTCTAACTTCTGCTGGCATTGCATGACATGAGTGCCCTTCCATGCATGCAGGCAATATACTCATATCATAAAATAAAAATAATAAATACAAAATGTTAAAAGAAATAGACATTTCTGGGGCTGGAGAGATGGCTTATCAGTTAAAGAGTGTTTGTTGCTATTGCAGGGGACCTGAGTCCTGTTCTAGTATACATTTCAGACATCTTACAGTCTCCTGTGACTCCAGCTACAGGAGATCAGACACCTTCTTCTGGCCTTTATGGAGGCCGGCAGTCCAGTGCACATTCCCCATAGGGACACACAGATACATAATTAAAATTTTTAACATAAATCTTATAAAAAAGAGAAAGGACTAGAAATACCTGTCTGAAATCTGCAGACTCCATTTGCCCTCGTGGAGTCTGGAGCTTCCTTCTCATCTCCAGGACAGTGCTCAGATCATCTTTGCTTCCTGAGTCCCTCCAGTTAGTTTCTTCATTTATTTCTTTGGTGATTGGGTTCAGGCACTCACCATCTTTAGACTTTGTGAATTTGGTGTCTTCCTCTTTTAGTTTTATCTCTTTGTTTTTAAAGGTCATCTACTAGGCTATGCTAATTCAGTCTTCTAGAAAGCTCAGTTTTCTTCTGATAAAAGTAGCTGCAGTGGTCATGGGGCATGCCTGGAATCCCAGCATTCAGGGGGGGTGAGGTTGGAAAGGTCAACCCAAGATGAGAGCTTGCCTCAAACATATAACAGCAGTAAAACTAAACAAAGTAGTGTCATCCTGTGTGTATTTAACCCTAACTTCTTTCTTTCAGACCTATGATCTTTTTGAGAAGAAAAAAATGTTTTCATGTTTTTCTCTCTCCTTGTTAAAGACAGTTTGGGCTATTGGTTTTCAAAAAGGAAAGGAAAGTGTGGATGCTCTAAGGCTAAGCCACTGTCACTTAGAAGCTAGAAGGGCTGCCAGTGTTGGGTGGCATTTCCTGTTTTCTTCCTTAAGACTCACAGACATCCCTGCTGAACTGGGCCTCTGACATTCAGTGATTTATGAATCACATCTCCAGCTAATATTTGGTATAAAGTTAATATGGTAGTCTCCCCTTACCCACGGTTTTGCTTTCTTCAATTTCAGCTACCCAAGTAAAGCAAGTCCCCAAAATATTAAAGGTCCAACTCTAGATAAGCATTTGATAAGTTTTGAATTGTGCCCCATTCTGAGTAATGTGATGAAATCTGGCCCCACCCCATCCCATGCCACTCAGAGTGTGAATCATCCTGTCTAGTGTGTTCACCCTGTGTGCTACCTGCTTGTTGGTTACTTAGTGGCCATGTTAGTTGTCACAATCCACAAGGATTTATGTTCAGGTAATTACTTCAGAATTCCCTAAATCTTAAGGACAGGGTGCTGTCCATTTAAATACATCCAGTAAAGTCCACACTTTTTTCCTCTGTGTGAACAGGGCTATGTTCTCAACTTAATAAGGAAAGAACAAATTACCTGCAGATTGCTGAGGTCTCTATGAGAGCAAATCTATCCATGATATTGTGAAGGGAAAGAAATTATGCTAGTTTTGCTATTGCACCCCAAATCGAAAAAATTATGACTGCCACACATAGGTGCAGAGCTAAGATGGAAGCACTATTAAATTATTAATTATTGAATTCGTGGAGGTATGTGTAGGAATAAACATAGTACATGGAAGGTTATGTATGCACTGTCCTTGCTTTCAGGCATTCCCTGGGATCTTGGACTGTACCCTCTGAAGATAATGAGGTTTACTGGAGACAGGAGTCTAAAGGTTCAAAAGAAACCTAGCTGGGAAACATGTGAAAGGGAAAGGGTATGTGCCTTAGGCAGGACTGCCTCACTGACATTCACTCTAGTGAGGAAGGAGCCTACCATCCCAGGGACTTGTCCCCTGGCCCTAGTGACATGCTTATTTTTGTCCAGGCTTGCCTGCCTTGCTCTGCCTAGCCCGCTGCCCTGCCACCACAGTGCAGGTGCCTTCCAGCTCTGTGCTCACAGCCTGTCCACCATCTCTGCAATCACCAGGAGACCATGGGCCAGTGCACCTCCCCTCCAGCCCCCCAGTGTTGTGCTGGGTATTGTCCTCAAAGGCAGTGTTTCCCCAGCTCATAGAAAGACCGTGGATTCTGCTTACTCCTACCTGTCCCTTTTAAGAAAAATACCAGACCCAGAGGTGTGCTGTCCCTTCCTTTTGTACACATGAGACTTTACTGGCAAACGGAGTTGGGGAAGCAAATTATTGTTTAATAAGCACACTTTTATTATGCCTTTTATTTGACTATGAATAATTAACCAGTTAAATATTAAATAATTAACTGAGTAAAATAGATTAAAAAACAAACTCATAAATGCTTTCTATATTTATCCTCTTCCTCCACAAGGCCTAAGCCAAAAGCGGCCAACAGTAATTATAAAGTTAGTATTGTAACAATAATTCTTACTGGCTGAGTACCTACTATGTGCCAGGCATTCTAGATGTTTTGTATATTTATTACTGCCCTATTAATCCTTCAAAGTGTGGCTATTAATGTCAATTTATAAATGAAGACACTAATAATTGGAAAGCTGTTTATGCTGGTTTGTGGTGGGGCCAGAATTACACAAGTTTCCTTATACACCAGCCCCGTACTATTCTGTCCAGCATTTTGCTTGTCTGTGATTGACACAGGGGTTTTGTCAAATGTATCTTTCCAGATTGCCTGTGGGAAGGGGTTGAAGAATGGATTACATGGAAAACATCGCCAAGAATGCAGCTGTCACCCTCTTCCTCCTCTTGCCCCTATATTCTTCCAATCTTTTCAAAGTAATGCTATCTTTTCCTTTAGCTGCAAATGAGAAACAAGTTTGATGATTGAAAACCACAGTCAGTTCAAGGATTAATTATAATCTCTGTGTCTATTAGGAAGGCAAATTTATGAGTATTTATGCTACTACTAAAAGGTATCAATGAGTCATAAATAAAGCAATAATGACACAATTAATAACGTGACCTTTCCTTCACTTTGTACCAACCCAGATTTAATGTAATTTATTCTCAGGAATGGTACAGAGAAGAACCAACCCCAGACTCAGAATTGGGGAACTCCTCACAATGCTTCTCAAATGCGTTATTCTTTATATATATATATATATATATATA
>NW_008348662.1:1534731-1550742 GCF_000622305.1 Nannospalax galili | reverse complement strand
AGAGAGAGAGAGAGAGAGAGAGAGAGAGAGAGAGAGAGAGAGAGAGCTAAAATTAAACCGATTACTGTGTCTCATCAGGAGCAGAAGGTTGCAAACTAACAGCTGTGTGGGTTGCAGTGGGAACCCAGGCATAGAGCTCTTGTCACCTGGGTTTAACAAGAGTCATTCAGCCCGGCAGCTGTGCACTGCGTGGCAAACCCGGCTGCTTTAAATTCTGAGAATCCAATTTAAATTCTGCTACTTTATCATTTTAATCCACTGAGAGTTATAAAAACAACCCCTAGATTGAGGAATGTGAATCCTAGTGTGTTTTAAACACAAGTAATAAATGGCATAGAAAACCAGGTGAATCTAAAAATAAATTTTAGAAATTTAATGGTTTTTTAAAAAATTGTTCCAAAGGTTCTGAGTAAATAGAACAGGTATGCCCTAAACATAGCAGAACAAGAGAATAAAAGGGACCTCTCCTGTGCTCCCACCCCCAAAGAAACTGGAAAACAACACAACTGCATTTATAACATGAAATCTTCCAAAAAGTGCAAAATTAAGGCATCTAGCATGAAAATTAAAATTAAGGTTAAGGGTCATTCCTTGACTTTCCTTCATGATTATTTCCTCTCTATGGAGAGTCCAGAGTTTCCGAGGACAACTCAAATCAAAGAAGTGAGAAGTGGGGTCTCTAGCGGCCTGGGGTCCATGTTCTTTCAACAAACATCACTTTAGACAGTGCAGAGTAGATAAAGGCTCCATGCCTGTGACCTCAGATTTTCATAAGTGCAGCTCTAAGGTACTCCAGTGTTTCCTATTTGCAGGCCTTCTGGATTTTGCATCAGTTCCTCTGTGAAACCTGAATGGCGTGCTCCTTCTGCAACCCATTTCATTGATCCTTACTCAGTTTTATACCGTGGCGAGTCTCCTCATTGAGAGGAGCCCTGACACTGCAGTGAATTACATAAGTCAGTACCCCAATCTGAGATCGTCACATCCAGGGGGCCCATATGAGCAGTGACCCTCCATATCACTGGATTCCACATCCATGAATTCAACCATCCACAGATTACAACTGTTCAGGGAGAAGATTGCATCTCTGCTGAGCACATAGACCCTCTTATTGTCATTATTCTTTTGTCAGTACAGTATAAGTACTTCCACACAGCATTTACACTGTATTGGCTACTGTAAGTCATCTGTAGATGACTTAAAGTGTATGCAAAGATGTGCACAGATTCTATGCAATTACTATCCCGTTTTATATAAGGAAACATGAGCATCCACAGATCTTGGTACCTTTGGGGTCCTAGAACCATTTCTCATGGATACTGAAGGGCAGTTGAGCTTCTGGGAATCCCCTTCAGTCTGTTGATTCATACTGACTCTCTCCCTGGGTTTTCAGCTTAAAGAAGAATTCACTGTGGTTTTTGCTAACTCCATCTTTAAACTATTATCAGTCGTTTGCTTATTCATATCCATGTTTGAATCAGCTGCAGTTGTGGTTTCTGGCATTTTAGCAAACTGCACTGTAGAATTTTCTTTTAAAGGAAATAGTTTTAGAAGGTACTTTCCCCCCAGCATGTACCTTTTTTTCCAGAAGCTTTCTATGAGTAGTGGTTCCATAAAAATAATGATTTTTATTATTTGTATTTGTCAGTCTGTGAAACCTGAGTTGAATGCTGTATCTCAAACTGAATTCACTGATCCGCCGTATTTTGCTCTTGGATGGCCAACTGACATTGAGGATGGAGAACACGATTTTAAGTTCAAAAGTCCTAGCATTGAACTTTCTACAAACCCTAGGTCCTTCTACTGTAGAACACAGACTAAGGCTGTCTTTGCATTTCTGTTCTTGGCCATGCTTTCTTGCTTTGAGCAAAGTCAGCTAGCCTTCATGTCTGGCCCCAGAGTCTCTATAAAGGCTAGCCTTGGTCTTTCACCCAGGTGCAATAGGTGGGTTGGAAGTTAGGACATGGTCTTCAGCCCCACTGAGGAAGAAGCATTTCTTTTATTTCTCTTATTCCCAGGCTGGCACTAGGCCCCCAGGTCCAGACTTGTAGGACTGCTGCCCCTCCCAAGAGAATAGTGCTCCTGTGAGCTGCCTGCTCCTGGAAGATTTGCAGAGTAATAACAGTCACTGTGTTAGTGGTGGCACTTATCTGATGGGAGTGTCATAGCATGAATAATATGTGTGAATGAACTGAAAAGTTGAGTGATTATTCTGGTTTGGAAACTGAAAATGAAATTCTGCTCTGATCTGTAGCCATCACCAGCACACAGACAGCAGTTTCAGCATTTCACATTTTTATTCCCAAGTGTAAGAATTAATCCACTGTCTTCTTTAGAAGAGAATGTGTTTCTGAGCACAAAGCATTCCGGTGTGAGCTGCAGTGAGTTTCCAGCCCTATGCGGATGGCCTCCCCTTGCCAACAGATTTCTGGGTTTGCAGAATGGGTGGAAACTTGGTTGAGAAAACAGGAAATCAAAATCTCTCTCAGTCTTGGAAGTAGTCCATGTGCATGGTAGGGCACGTAAAAATATTGTTGCCATCATTACAGGTAAAAAGAGAGCTATGCAGCGATTAAATGAATTCTAATCATTTAATCCATTGTGCTAGACATTAGAGAGTTAGCTACACGCTCCCTTCCCTTGAGGTCATTATCTAGTAGGTTTTTATTTTTAATGTTATAATCAGATTTTAGAGGTCCAGGGAAAGGAAACTCACAGCAGGTGGCATGTCACTCCTAAGCAAGTAGCACTGGTGATGCGTATCTGGAGGGAACAGGGCAGAGAGCTTGATGAGGGCAGCAGCAGTCACCTTCAGAGAGAAGCCAAGATGAGGCAGAATGGAGAGGTGGGCACAGAAATAACATGAAAGGGAGAGCTGGGAAACGTGGGGTAGGACGGAGGATAAACCCCTCAGGCTTGGGGGAAGACTGCAGAAAACAGCAGGCAAGTGGTTCCTTATGGCACCAGACAGCTGAATCTTGATGAGGGGACGCTGGAAAATAATTGAAAATAGACGACAAAAGAAAGCTGTGTTTAAATTTTTTCCAGTGTAACTCTTTGCAAATTAAATATATTTTCCAGATCTTCACGGCTATATACTTCGAAATCTTAATGTTAGAATTCATTCTAAACTCAGGCTTTGTTTCTCCTTACCTTTAGTAACAAAGAACCATGTGCTCAGTTAATAGATTACCTAAAGCTAACATTTGTCCTAAAGCAGGCTGCTACAGGTGGCATCAGAACAAGTGGGCAGCTACACAGATGGAGAGGAAGCTGTGGAAATGAGCACATGAAAGTCAGCTCACCATCAGAGTAGAGGCTGTTGAGAAGAAAGGCACCTTGCTGTGCAAGAGACCTGAAAATGGAAACTGTCCATGTGCTTCATGGCCTCCTGAAAATTGGCATTTTGGGGAGAGGGACAAGTTAGGCAGTTAATGAAATGCAGTAATTTAAACCCTTATCATTTAACCATCTGTTCTTTCATTTAGGGAGGAAAGTGAATGCATTTACCATCAACAGATTTGACATTTAAAGATCCTATCCACCAAATAGGTCTCTTTGTTAACTAGGCATTTGCTTAAGGAAATGGGGTTGAAGAGACTGTGTTAAGAAAGGTGTGTTGATTCTTCATCCTACCAGTTGAAGGATTCTAGAAGGATGAAAAATATAGCTTCAAAACTGAAGGGATCCATGCTGGGGGCTAGGGTGGGACTTTATTCCTGAAGGACAAGATCAAATAGGATGCCAAGTAGATAGAGCAGAGAAACAGCAGGGCAGTTAACTCTCCAGGGAGTTTGGCTTTATACATCTTGTCTCTCTTCCTGATCAAGAAAGCAGCTGAAGGGCTCACTGGAGCACAGTAGTTACCTCCTGTCCACAGTTTTGGTTCCCTGCTGTCACTCCTTGTGTTTGTTATCATCTTTATTGCTGTGACAGAATACCTGAGAAAAGTAATTAAAGAGGGAAAGGCATATTCTGGCTCATGGGTTAAGAAAAGATAGAGTCCATCATGGAGGTGAAGGCATGGTGGCCAGAGCTTAGGGAGCTGGTCAGACTGCATCCACAGTCAGGAAGCAGAGGTGCATGCTGGTGCTATCCTGCTTCCTCATTTTTAATCAGTCCAGAATGCCATCCCATGAAATGGGAATGCTACCACCCATGTTCAGGTAGGTCTTCCCTCCTCACTTAAACCTCTCTGGAAGTGCCCTAACAGACATGCTCGGATATCCTAGGTGATTCTAAATCCAGTCAAGGTGGTAATAAAGATCAACCATTAGACTCACAGACCAGAATTATTAAATGGAAAAATCTCAGAAACAATTAGTCTTACATTTCACTCTCTTTGTGAGGTGATGAAATCCTCTTCTGTCTGTCCAGAACACAACTCTCCCTGTGTCTAGTATGTCCACACTGTATACAGTACTCATCTGTTAGCCACACCCTGTCCTTCTCAGTTAGATGGACTATCAAGGTATCTCCATATCTGTATTCAAATAACCCAAATTTTACTTTACAACAGCCCCAAAGTACAAGAGTCTTGGTTTTGGCAAATTATGCAGAAAAGAAGTCACAAAGGGCTTCCTTGAAACAGAAGTGTAAATAGGTTTCTTGTTATTAAATTTGGTTTTTGTTTACAATTTCCTACTTGTATATAATGAATTCTTCATTATGCTGACCATCTCTTACCTCTCTCCCCTCCCCTGCTCTTCCTCACCTTCTCTCCCTCTTTCAGGTCCTTTTTGTCATGTTCATGCCTTTTTGTTTTGTTTTGTGGCCAACTGAGTTTAACCAGAGCTGTCTGAAAGACCATAGGTATAGAACGATCCATTGGAACCTGGAAGGCTCACCAGTGGGTACACATCTGAAGATAATGACTCCCCCATCCCAGAATCCATCAGTAACCAATAATTTGGCAGAGAGGAATAGGATCCCATAAGCCCCTCCCCATCCATGACTGGCTCTTGATAGGTCCCAGACTTACTTATGCAGGCCTCCTGTAGGCAACCACAGCTGCTGTGAGTTCATGCCTGTCATGAAAGAGTAAATGTTTATCACAGATTTGTATATACAAGGGGGAAATAGTATATATAGGAGTCTTTGTGATCTAGTTTCAGGCATCCCCTGTGTAGAGTCTTGGAATATATCACCTGTGGATAAGAGATGGAGGCATTGGATACAGTGGGGTGGAAATCCATATACTTGCAATGAAACTACATCATTCTCTATGAACAAAATTTGTTCTGTAAGCTAAGGGAAGATTTAATAGGAATAAGAAATCTTTGCTCACAAGGTGCAAATGAAATGCTTTTCTGTCGGAGTCTATCTCACTGACTGCTATTATTTGGTCACAGATCTGTTCCTGTGAGAAAACCTAAGGACTTCTTCCCCAAATTAAAGTACAAATCACTCTTAGGAATCATAATTCCTTAAGTAACTTATGTTCTAATAACATATAGTTAGTATAATTACTAAATTATGGATTACATTTGCATGATAGCATATATGTTACTTTAAACACACATACACACTCACTCACTCACTTATCTCAGATGCCTAACAACTAAAGCTCAGAGATAAATTATATTTCTGATTTTGGAGACTAGAATTCTGAAACTCAGCGTGATGTTAATCATGCTGTCTTTGATTGATGCTTAAATGTGAGGACCGATGATGCTGTGTTCTCTTATGCATTATCTTATTTAGTCTTCATGCTTGAATCATGGAGTGATAACCCCATTTCCTCTGCTTCTAAGATACCACAAGCTGAGATCCAATTGATTCTAAACTCCAAAACTTGAAATGACTGCAATGTACTAAGCTATGACTTGCCTAAGCTTGCTGAGCTAGTAAGTAACAAGAGAAATAGAGATGTCTGTTGCCCCTAATTTTCCTATGTGAGCCTAGTGGGAAATTTCAGTGTAATGGATACTGAATCTCATAAAGTCACTGTGCATTATAAATACATATTTCCATATTTGCATTACATTACAAACTTATTAAAATAGTCCATGAAAAATTTTTCATGTTTTGGAGAACCTTTGTGTACCTCGATATTTCAAGCAACTATATAATCTTTGCTACTCATTCATGTATTTGATAGGATTCATTAGATGGGAAAACCCGTGAAAATGCTTAGCTGTACTTAAGTCAGTACTAGAAAGCAAGTTTACACTGAGGTGTGGATGGTAAGTTCAATTCTCTGAGTTTATATTGAACATTTACTATGAAAAATCTCTAGTCTACACGAAAGTAAGTAGACACTTTGCCTCTCAGAGAAGCTTATAGTCCTTTAGAAATCTAAACACCTCTGAAAGAGATTAGGATTCCCATTTGATAATTCTGACAAATACAACTGAATGCTCTTGAAAGAAATCATTAGGTCTCCTAAGTACAGTTTTTATTCATCATAGAGAGAAATTATTGGAAGAGGGAAACAGGTATAGATTGATGTGGTGCTTTTAAAATATAGCACAAAATGGAATCTGAGTGTTAGAGAGGAAAAGCCAAGTGCTTTAGAAGAGCTGGAGAAAGGAACTCTTGCATTATATTGGAATAAAGGGGGACTCAGCAAAGGCCTCAAAATATAAATGATGCTTGAGGTAACTGTGATGAGTGGTGAGAAATGCAGCAGCAGGGGATGGGCACTCGGACAAAACATGAAGAGCTAGAAGCAGAAACTGGCTTTTCCTGTGAGTACTGGAGAGCAGTAAAAGGCACAAGGCTGGCAAGGACCTTCATGGAGGGCTCACATACAAGGGGGAGATCATTTTGAAGGCAAGTGCAGAATGAAAATTTAAAAAAAAAATCCTAGACTAGAGATGAGGTGATACAGGGCCATGCTTCAACTGTGACATTTATTAACTGACTGTGAGTAAATAACTCTTTTTGAGCTCTGCCTTCCTTACCTCTAATAGGAAAATAATTGCTACTCTAAAGGGTGGGCATGAATGAGAATATTTGCATGGAGCTATCATGAAACTGTGCAGCTGAGCTGTGAGGCATCATCACCATCATCTGTTGTTGTCATCGTGCTTGTTATTAAGTATATGATGATGGTCTATGAAGAGTTTGGAGCCGTGAAGGCTCTTGGTTAGCTTGACACCTGGGAGAAGTCATTAGCAGCACTGTAGAGGAAGGACTGGTAACAGAAGAAGAGAGCAAAAGGAAGCTATTAAGTAGGATCAAAATAAGGAGACTGTGGACTGGAGAGATGGCTCAGTGGTTAAGAGCACTGGCTGCTCTTGCAGAG
The DNA here is from genome assembly GCF_000622305.1 of Nannospalax galili. Classification (NCBI taxonomy): domain Eukaryota; kingdom Metazoa; phylum Chordata; class Mammalia; order Rodentia; family Spalacidae; genus Nannospalax; species Nannospalax galili. Next base: position 1,543,493 of record NW_008348662.1, on the reverse strand, counting down.
GACCAAGGTTCGATGCCCAGCACCCACATGGCAGCTAACAACCATCCATAACTCCAGTTCCAGGGGAATCCGGCACCCTCTTCTGACCTCCAGGAGCATTGCATGACACGGATGCACTTACATGCAGATAGTATACTCATATACATAAATTAAAAATAATAAACATTTTTTAAAAATAAGGACACTATGATTAGGATGGTATTTCAAGAAACAGAAAGGAAGGAAAGGCAGAGACCTTGAAGAGATGTGATTCAATTTGACATGCATTCAGAAATGCTCTTAGCACACACTCAGCCCCCAGGTTGATATTAGGTACTGGACCCACCAAATGATACATTCTCTACTTTTGAGGGCCTCCTCCCAGGTGAGAGACAAATATCCTCAATGACGGGTCAAACTCTGGCTTACATGAAAGCTTCACAGCAAAGGAGAAAAGATACTGGGTCTTGAGAGATGAGCAAACAGCCCCTACAAACAGACACAGGCTAGGAGAGACCACCAGCATACACAGAGCATGTTGTTCTCAGGGAATCTCAGCCTGAGAGATCTGTAAGTGGAGAGCTAGGCCCTAGGTAGAACCTGGAAGATCTATACCGAGAGGTAGTCAGCTGTGAGTGAACTTCAGCAGTCACTTAACCACTCAAAGTCATGGCTCCCTCGCCTATAAAATGGAGAAGTAGTCAGTCCTACATTTTGGAGTTGTTAGAAGATTATGCTAGATAAATCATGTAAAACATTTTCTATTTTAAGTGCTTAATATATGTTGCTGCTTTGTTTATGAGACGGTTAGGGTGATAAAGAGTCTAGAATGATCCCAAGAATTCTGACTGGGAGAGTTAACTGATGCTGATACACTTAACTAGGATCTAAAATACAGACGAGAAAAAGTTACAGGAAATAGATGGTCAGTGATAAAACATTGTGAGTTTGAACTGATTGCAGAGAATCCATGTTAAGAGGTTCAGTAGACATCTAGAGTGGGCAGTTGAGTGCTGACTATACATTCATGCACATAGGTGATTTTTAAAGCCACAATGATGAACAGGATCATCCAAGGAAAGGAGAAATAACAATAAAGCTGAACATAAGGCATTCATGGAGTAGTGGGGGAGAATGGTCAGCAGGAATGAATGAGGAAGAAAGAGTCTAGGGAGTGGAAGTGATCCAGGGAGCCCTGAAGTCTCGGGAGCTGGGATAGAAGAGCACTTCTTGAAGAAGTGTGCTTTTAGGAGAGTGCAGTGAACCTGGCCATTGCAAGGACCTGTATCAGAGCTGACTCTGTGGAAAGGTGGATGATAAGGTCTTGGTAATATGAATTTGATTTGTGAGTTAATAGGTATCCATTTCATTATTCTTAAACTATATGAACACAGTATTATGTAAACTATACAAGTATATAGACATATAGGCATGATTTGAAGAAAAATAGGCTTAAATTTTAATAAAAACAAAAGAGGTAACAAAAATGCCAAAACAGCAAGAATGAAATGTTCTTTGAGAAAATTGACTATTAATGCAAAATAGAGAAATATAGATCAGCTAGAGGAGTTAATAATGGTCAAGAAAGCTTGATGTCATGGATTGTTTATCGGTCTTTAAAAAAAAAAGCCAGTGGAGAAGAAAAGGTTGAATGTAAAGGGAAGCCAACAGGATATTGGTGAAACTAGATCCCAGGAAGAAGAAGAAATGAGATGGAAGGGTATGGAGGGATCAGAGATAAGGAAGAGGGGCTTGAATGTCATGAGCACCAACAGATTTGTCCTTACAGAGCACTGAAACTCAATAGCTTTGGGGTATATTATAATGACATAATAAGCAGAGTTCCCTGGTTTGATAAAGTGAGAACTGAACAGCTCAAGAAGAATCACAAAAAATAGGAACAGTGTCTGAGGAACTTGGAAGAGGGCCAGACTAGGAACCAGTACCAGGACCAGTACCAGGCAGAGGACCTGAACTTAGGAAGTCAGTGTCTCAGATTTGTATTGCTACATGGTACCTTTTTCTTAGTAGCCAGACCAAAGAAGCCAGATATAGGATGAAATGTTCCAAATGAGACATTTTAAGGGGGATTACAGTAGAGCCAAGTGTTGTTCCTACCATGTGTCCAGGGGCACATAAGTCAGCTAAGTATCTTGTTAGCCAGTTTGTGTGGAGATTGAATTTAAAGAACAATTTAGTGTACCAACTTTGGGGTGGGAGAAAATGAGGTATTCTGAGTCAGCTCAGAGTAGACTAAGAAGAGCTAAGAGCCTAATTCTTCAAAAACAAAGTCCTATGTCAGGGTTATGGAGCCAAAAATAAATGAGGTAGAATAGAGGTGGACTCAGAAAATCAGGTCAAAGAAGTGGTTTGAAATGCATGGGATTTTCTACCAGAATGTCCTTAAAAGCCAGTATGAGAATCTTGTGATGGTAGAGAGGGAAGAAAGGAGTTCAGGAGGGAACCGTTGGACTGGTTTAAAGAAGTAGTCATAGCAAAGGATATGACTGATATTTAATGAAGAAAAGAGTTGAGGGCCCAAAGCTGCAAAGGAGAATGAGAACATGCAGGAGAAAAGCAAGCAAGAGCATCTGCTGCCTAAGGCAGTGTGTGAATAAAAGCCCCCAGAAGAAGAGAAAAAACCCTTCCCTCTTCAAACTGGGCTTCTTCCTGCAAGGCCGATAACTGATTAGAACTTCAATGAATGTGGAGAGTTTGGGTTGTTGCAGGTTCAGAGTCTAATTACCGTTTATCTTGGGCTGTCTTTAGCCCCCTAAACAGCCACTCCTTGCTACCTCTGTTTCTGATCTAACATCCTGTGACTAACAGATTTAAAAAAAAAAAAAAACCCTCTTAGAATGTATTATCCTAGAAGGCCACCTGGTCTCTCCAATCATAAGGCTAAGAATGTCATCAGATAGCATCTGAGACCTATAGTAAAAGCCCCTTGCTTTGCTACGACCCACCTACTGAATGTGTCCTCCAGTGTATTTGAAAAGTGTCTTTTCTTTCTTCTGTTACTATAAAAATGTAAGGCAACTGTTACCACACTAGATCATGGTATTTGGGGAAACCTAAATCTGTATTCCCGGGCCATGGTCACTCATATTTGGCTCTAGAATAAACCATCTCTTTATTCTTTAAGGTGAGAGCTGTTTATTTCGTCAACAGTTGTTTGGAACGTTGGGTAGAGGATAAATGGAAGAATGTGTGGGTGGACAGATTGAATGGAGGTGAGGAAGAATGAAGAAAGGGAGAGATTGCAAGCCTAATTGGGATCAGGGAAGAGATACCGATTATGAACATGGCGGATGCTATCAGAGCTTGTGCACTAACTTGGGGAACAGCAGGCTAGGAAAGATTTGACCACTTCCTCGACAAGTGGCCCACTAATCTGAGAATGATGACTGCTACCTTAATTCCATGGACAAAGTCAGATACCACTCTGAATACAAACCTGGCGTTCCTGCTTGCCAGCTTCCTCAAAAGAGACAACCAGGGTCTTGTGGAGCAAGTGGTAGGTGGAACATGAAAGATCACTGGGTCCTTTGTTGCTTCCAGGGATCATCTTGGTGAGCTCAGGTAGGAGAAGGGACACTTTTACAGCTTATGTGCCAAATCCTCCTGCTGCCTGTGGTATAGGTGTCATGGGAAGAGGTGATGGTCCATAGATCCCTCCAGGGTAACTTTGAGCATTCACCCTCCCTTGGCTCTTTAGATTCTTCCTCATCTGAGGTTTGGAAGGCAAGTTTCCCAGGGAAAGATACCATCCTTTGATTCCCCAAAGAAATCAATTTAATCTCACAGTAAGTAATTGATGGCAGCTGTCTTCCAGGAGATAAAATTGAAGAATACTAGGCATAAACAAATCAACTCTCCTCCCTCTCCCATAGCTTAGTGAACAGTATATGTCAAAGAGCATGTGAGAAATTACTACAAATGAAGCTCAAGTTTTGTTCTTAATACTGACTTGTAAAAATTGACTTTATTGGGACTGGAGAGATGGCTCAGTGATCAAGAGCACTGTCTGCTCTTGTGGAGGACCCAGATTCAATTTCCAGTACCCTAATGGCAGCTAACAACCATCTGTAACTCCATTTCCAGGGGATTCAGTGCCGTCTTCTGACCTTCTTGGGCATTGTACAACATGACTACACTTACATACATGCATGCAATACTCATACACATAAATTAACAAATAAAATATTTTTAAAATTAAAAAATGACACCATTTCTCTCTTTATTTCATATATATGTCTTGTTTTTCTTTCCCTTTCTTCATTCTCACATGAAGACCACAATGATGTATGGAACTTATTGAAAATTTGTTATCTTCAAAAGTATAAATAACTCATCTAATAAAGACTAGTAACAGTTAAAGCATATTAAGCATTCCTTCATAAATATCCTGTGAATCTTGTGGAATAAATCCAGCCACTCATTCTATGGCATAGGAAAATAGGAAAGCCCTTTCTGTTTTAACTTATAAAGAAGGGGAGCCTAATGGTGGGTGGCCTTGGAGCCAAGAACTGGCTATATTAGGAAAACAAATCATAAAAGTGGCTCTCACATCTTTTTTACTCATTCCTATTATATTCACACCCTCTTGAGGCATGTATGTGTAATGTTTACATGCTATTGACTTAGAATACTCTATTTTAAAATGCTGGTTTTATTCTGCTTTTAGGAGATGACCTGGCTCCCTCCACTGTCTGCTATTCAAGCTCCTGGCAAAGTAGAACCAAGCAAATTTCCATTTCCAAATAAGGTGAGTGCTTTATCCCTAGGGGAAAATGCTATGCTCCTGTAGGTTTTTGTAGTGGATTGTATGTTGACCCTTCAGCATCTTTTCCTGTGTAAACCTTCCTGCCAGAGGCATAATAGTGTGACCTTCAACAGTTTGTGAGCACATATTGGCCCCTCAGAGTCAAGCTTGGGATCTTACTTATGCCTCCATATTCTGCAAATTATGATGCTGGTTATAATTGCCATTTTATCTAAGCATTTGAGAGGTTGAAATGCATCTTACAATCATTTCATCCATTCAGTGGGATTGTATGTCCTGTTCTTTTTTCCCCCTGAAAAGCTGTTATTAACAATGAATCCTAAAATTAATGTCTTAGAATTAGAAGCATGTGGTATTTAACTTCTCTGGATATCTTTTTGAAGCATACAATTTTCTAAGACTTAAAAAATATGTCTATATTTTCTAAAGAAACCCAGCCACAGGCATACTTAAATTATACCTGAGTCTGATTATCTTTATTTGACTTTCCTAGCCATGTAACTGACATGTAGCTATATGCACATTATCAAAGATCAAATTATACAGGTAGAAAAAAAAGGAAAATATGAAAATCCCTGACAACCAGTCTGGTTTTCTACAAAAACATTGGTGTTGAATATTACAGCCTTCTAGAATGAATCATGGAAATAATTGTTCATTGATATTATGACAAATGATAAATTCCATTCTGTTAGCTTTTTTTTTTTTTGCAGTGTAAAGAATCAAACCCAAGGCCTTGAACATGCTAGGCAACCATTCTCCCACTGAGCCACATCTTCAGCCCTCTGGGAGTTGATTTTTATTTCCCTTAACAGTGTAGTTGGAAGCCCTTCTAAGTGGACCTGTAGAGCTCTCCTTCCTCCTAAACAGCAGCAGACTGTTGAGTAGTAGGATTTCCCTGGACTTACTTAATCCACTCCTTTCAAGGGACACAAATTGTTTATGATCTGTTAGTACAAATACCAGAAGCACAAACACTTTTTGTGGAAGCCTCTTTGTATGTCTTTCATTGACTATCTGCAGCTAGGACACCCAGATCAGAAATTAGAGTATGGGAACCACCAGAAGCCACATTTAAGCTTGGCTGTTTTTCAGGACAACTTTTTATGTATCCTAGCCAATGAGTAGTATTATCTGGAGTTTTATCATTGTGCCTGTATGATAGATGAAAAGTTGATATCTCATTGTTTTAATTTGCATTTCCCCAATTACTTCTAAGCTTGAGCAGCGACTGTTTTTCCTTTGCAAATTGCCCATTCATATCCATTGTCACTTCATAAAAATGATTTGTAGGAACTTCTTATATCTTATTCATTCATCTAGTATATATAATGGAATCATTTTATAACTTTATTTATGTGCCTTTTATCTAGAAAAGTGTTTAATTTTTATGTCAGAGGGAAAAGATCTTCCCTGTTCCAACATTCTAACAGTGCTCTCTATTGTAATGTTTAAATTTTTAGCTTTAAAAAATATGAATGATGTGACTTGGAGTTCTAGCTTTCTTCTTTGTAATGGTTGATAAATTATTGTAACACTATCATTATAGTAGCACATTTTTCTCCTACTAATTTGAAATACCCCCCCGTGTCAACAGTTGAATTTCTCATATTTTTTTCTAATGTATTTATCTAATTTTTTCCCAATACCTTATTGTTCATATTAGAGACCAAGTGGGCATGGTGGTACACACCTATAGCCCCAACTATGTTGGGAGGCTGAACTCCAAGAGTTCAAGACAAGTCTTGACAACATAGTCGGACCCAAAAAAAAAAAAAAAAAAAAAAAAAAAACCCACAGCGGGAAGAGGAGAAAAGGAAGAGGAACAGGAAGAGAAGGGGGGGAAGGAGGAAGATAGGAGGAAAGAGAAAAATGACAAAGGTTGGCATACTTTTTCAGTAAAGGATCCGATAGTGGACGTCTAGACTTACCTGACAATACCTAATAAGGAAGGGGCATCCCACTGGTAGAATCCAAAAAAAATCTATCTAAAATTCTCAGGCTGCCAGCCCTGAAAACAAGCAAATTTAGCTTGTTTGTGGCATGTTGCCACATTTAGAATTCAAAAAGAAGAAAAGAAACTATCACAGTCTTTCCACATAATCTGATGAAAATCATGACTGCCCAAAATCAAATAAGCATTTCTCAAGTACACATATCTGTGACATAAGAAGATATGACTGGGCCCTCTCTGCTTCCCTGGGCCGGCACGACCTGTCAGCCTCTCGGGCCTCTCTCCCAGGTAAGTCTATCGCACCCTCCATGCCTTGACTCCCCCAGCCTCATTCACTCATCTCCCTCGCCCTTCTCTCCTCCGAGCCTCGGTCCTGTCCCATTCCTTGTCTTGGCGCCCCAGACACGGGGGTAACCACCACTACTCCCTGATCCTTTGCATCCAGACCAACCCAGTTCCTTCTCGGGTCCCCAGGAGCACTCTGGGCCTGGCCGACCCTCACCTCCCTCTGCTTCCCTGGTCTGCACAACCCACCAGACTCTCTCCAGGGAGCCCTCTGGGCCTGGTCCTGCCCTCACCTCCCTCTGTTTCCCTGGGCTGAAAGGCCCGCCAGCCTCTTTCCTGGACACAAGACTGACCCTTTGTCTTCCTGATCCTTTGCATCCAGACCAACCCAATTCCTTACTGCAATCCCCAGGAGCCCTTGGGGCTATCAGACATTTAAAGATCTACATCCAATACTACTTAATTTATTCAAAAAGATAGCCAGCATCATTCCTGGAGGGATCCAGGCCTTAGGAGAAAGACTGAGAGCATCTGATCCTCATGACTTGGGCCTCTATGGAAATTCCTGAAAACATAAGCAATCTGGCCACTCTAATATAAAATCAAAAGAGAGAACTGGAAGCTTAGACAAACCAGCTTTTCATGCCCAAAAGGTAAACTATAAAGACCATTCACCATGTCAAGTAGGCTTTATCCCAGAGATGCAGGGCTGGTTCAATATATGCAAGTCAATAAACATCATTAATCATAAAATGGACTAAAAGACAAAAAACACATTGTCATCTAAATAGATGCAGAAAAGGCTTTTGACAAAATTCAACATGCATTTCTGTTCAAAGTCCTAGAGGGAATTGGACTGGATGGAACGTACCTCAACATAATTAAAGCTATATAACAAACCCACAGCCAACATCATTCTAAATTGAGAAAAACTGGAAGCATTCCCATTGAAATCAAGAGCCAGACAAGGCTGCCCACTATCTCCACTTCTCTTTAACATAGTGCTTGAAACTCTTGCAAGAGTATAAGACAAGAGCAGGAAATTAAAGAGTAATAATTGGAAAAGAAGAGATGAAATTATCCCTTTTTGAAGATGATATGATATTATATCTAAGAGATGCCAAAAATTCCACCAGAAAACTCCTAGAAATTATTAACACATTCACTAAAGTGGCAGGTTACAAAATTAACTTACAAAAGTCTGTAGCCTTTCTATATACCAATAACAAGCAATCAGAGAAAGAGCACATGGGGACACTCCCCTTCACAATAGCTGCAAAAAAAATAAAAATAAAATATCTTGGAATAAACTTGACCAAAGACATTAAGGACCATGCCTGAAATTTGATCTGCTGCCTGTTTCCTGGGCGTTCCATCAGGTGCTTAGGCCCTGTCAATCTTTAAAACTAGGCTTGCAGCTGTCCAAGCCACATCTATGTTCATTCAGCACATTTCCTGTGAAAAGCACAAAAGAAACAAAGGATCTTTAAAGTGCTCCCAAGCCACCAGCTCCTCACTTATTCCCGAAGACAAACTGTTGTTGGAATTTAAAAGAAGAGGTGTTGTTTATGTATTTTTTGGAATATTTGTGAAAATATGTACCATTGGGGCTGGAGAGATGGCTCACTAATTAAGGGTACTCATTCAGCTCTTGCAGAGGTCCTGGGTTCAGTTTTCAGCACCCACATGACAGATAACAATCATGTGTAATTCCAGTTCCAGGGTTCTGAAGTCCCTTTCTGACCTCTGTGGGCATCA
>NW_008348662.1:1534250-1534717 GCF_000622305.1 Nannospalax galili | reverse complement strand
CATTCACTGGAGGAAAGACGGCATGTTCAGCAAATGGTGCTGGCAAAACTGTATCTCCATTTGTACAAGAATGAAACTAAACCCCTGTCTTTCACCTTGCACAAAAGTCAATTCCAAATGGATCAAAGACCTCAATGTAGAGCCTGAAACTCTGAAACTGTTAGAAGAAAACATTGGCAAAAACCTAAAAGATATAGGTGTAGGAAAGGGTTTTCTAAACCGGACATCAATTGCCCAGAAACAAGGTCAATAATCAACAAATGGGACCTCATTAAACTAAAAAGCTTCTGTACATCAAAGGAGGCAACCAGGGAGGTGAAGAGAAAACCCACAGAATTGGAGAAAACTTCACCAGCCACACATCTGACAGAGGTTTAATATCCAGAATATGTAACGAACTCAGAAAACAGAGAATCAAGACAAGAAATAACCCAATTAAAAGATGGGCTAAGGAGCTGAACAGAGAA
>NW_008348662.1:1533693-1534019 GCF_000622305.1 Nannospalax galili | reverse complement strand
GAGAACTCTTAAAAAACTACAAATGAACCTACCATTTGACCCAGTTATACCACTCCTTGGCATATACCCAAAGAACTCATCCTATTGCAGTGACACTTGTACATCCATGTTTGTTGCTGCTCTTTTCACCTTAGCTAAGAGGTGGAAGCAACCTAAGTGTCCCTCGATTGACCAGTGGATAATGAAAATGTGGTTCATTTATATGATGGAGTTTTACTCAGCAATAAAAAAATATAAAATCATGAAATTTTCTGGTAAATGGATAGAAATAGAAACTGTTATACTAAGTGAAGTAACACAGACTCAGAAAAAAAAAATCGAGGTAT
>NW_008348662.1:1531997-1533333 GCF_000622305.1 Nannospalax galili | reverse complement strand
GGGCTCAATAGGCAACATGAACCTACTGACAAATTATACATACCAAATCAAGAAATATATGTCTAGGCAAAGGTTATCTGAGAACAATTGGTCTTTGCCCAAGATTTATCTACATAGCACACAGTAATTAAAAGTACCAGACTGGTAGAACTAACCTTCTTGGATGTTTAACAGACATAATTTGAGGCCTATACTAATTTGGTCAGAGGGACATAAAGGACAGTTTTTGCTCCTTGCCCTCATAGGTGGACTAGTTCTAGGGGACTATGAGCATCTCCTTAAATGTCCTGTAATTGTGGTGGGTCACCTGTCCTCTTGATCAAGGAGACCAAGGAGACCCCAACCAGATGGACTTGAACCAGTGTCTAGTCTACAAAGAGGAGGGTCATCACAGAGGAGTCACTTCCTCCATGCTTCCAAGTGAAGCTGGCCATGGTTGAACAGGACCTTTGACTTATCTTCACATAGGTGGAACTGGTAAAAGAAAGGCGCCAGGGCTCCTCCCAAGCCCATGTGACCCCTGAGGAGTAGATCCTCAAACGCCCTTAAAAGTGAAAATAAATCAGTTTATCTGGGCCAACTGTATGGCCTTAAACATCCAAAAGGAAAGTATAACTGTTAGGGTCCGTGACTCGATGGGTCCCCTCCAGATAACAAATACACGGGATTGGAGATGTAAAAATCAAGCAGAGTCTTTACTTTCCAGCCAGCTGGGGTCGACCGGTTTCCCAAGACATGCAAGTCTGGTCAGAACGATCGACCCCCATTCAGTTTCAGATACAGATTATATAGGCCCACATAGTCATTACACAAAAAGCATTCCTCAGCAGACACTTTGATCAAACATCTTCTAAAAGCTATAGTTTCGGTTAAACATCTTTTCCAGGAAGGCTAGATCTGGTGTAAGCCTGGTGCAACTTCCTTCTCTTTGTTCCTTATCGGTTATCTGGTATGTGCAAACAGGCCTACAGGACACATTGTAAATCAACTGAGTCTGGGGTCCAGGGTCCAGGAAGGAGGTTACAGTACTTCAATTCTTAGCATTTCAACTAGGTTAATCATCCATGTGTGGTAGATACAAATCAGGCAGAACAGGCAAGCTTAGCAAGTAAATCTAAATCAACATTTTAAACAGAGTTTTCTATCAAAATGCAGAGCTCTTACAGCAGTCATCAAGGTATTTCAATTTTTTTATTTTTCTTTTTTTTTTCCCCAACATCTATAATAGAATTTTTCAATCAATAAATAAGGCAGTTTATCTTCATGAGGTAATGTCTTAGTTTATTAGGTCAGCACAATGAAGTTCCATAGACTGGCTAGCCGAATGAAGAGATAT
>NW_008348662.1:1523905-1524775 GCF_000622305.1 Nannospalax galili | reverse complement strand
ACAAGCAACAATGCCAGATAGGAGATACCTTCTTTTGAGTTGTTGGCCAGGGTGGCCCAAGGGGCTCCCAGATAGTAACCCAGCATAGAACTGGGAAAATGAACAGCAGACCCCAATCTTATCTAAAGGAATATTGGCAACTGATTGCTGGTAGATGGAGGAACAGCTGACCATCCTAAAACAAAGACCTCTACATAGGCTGAGTAGATTCACCAGATGGACAAGAAGTGGGGAACCACTGGGGGTTCCAACAACACAGCAGACAGTAACAGGGATAACAGAATAGAAGGGCTCTAGCGGGGGGGGGGTGGGAGGCTATGGGAGGGTGCTACCTGGGAAGTGGGTGTATAGTTGAATAAGATGGTTTCAGATGTTCTGTGTGATATACACACACACAAAAAAATTAACAAATTAAAAAAATATATTTGAGGAGGAAGCACAAAAATTTACGTCATGTTAATTAGTAGAGGTGATAAACATTACCATTTAAATCTACCTGATGACTTTATAGACATACACAGGTGTGGAGGATCTGAGTGCAACCGATTATGACTAGATTAGAGACACATGTGTCAACATCTCAGCGTGAGTAGCAAAAACAATGAGTCTTTCTGTAAGAAACAGTATATTTTATAATGGAGATCTTTTTTAAAGGTTAACAACTCATCCAATTTTATGTCTTACAGGGCTTATACTGTGTTCAATATTGTATAGCTGTATTAATTCAACAGCAAACCTAAAAATTTTATAGCCACTTTTGAAAGAGATGTATCTTTGCTCTGGAGTGTGTTACTAAATATGTTAAAGCTGTAATGAAATGCTTCTTGTAATCATGTGGTTATTAATTTTTTTATTTCAAAAATATAATTC
>NW_008348662.1:1517526-1523648 GCF_000622305.1 Nannospalax galili | reverse complement strand
TTAAAACCTCATTTAATTTTATGTCTTATAGGGTTTATACTGAGTACAATATTGTATAGCTGTATTAATTCAACTATAAACCTAAAAATTTACAGCCAATTTTGAAGGAGATGCATCTTAGCCCTGGAAATTGTTATTGAATATGTCAATGCTGTTGTAATGAAATGCTTCTTCTAATTATGTGGTTATTAAATAAATAAAGATTAAAACAAAGAAGATATGATTAGGTACAACCCAAAGCACATTTCTTGTAACTTTCCCAAATTACGCTCTGTTTTGTTTTATGTAAATACTTAAGCATAAGTAGGAACTTAACTCCTCAGGGGAACCTGAGATTTTTAAATCATTAGTGCAAAAATTTCATTTTTATAGTTTTATTGAGTTATAATTTACAAATGAATATAATTAAAGAGCCATCAAGATGGCTCAGCAAGTAAAGGCACTTGCTAGCACGTCTGATGGTCAGATCTGAGTTCAAACCTTAGGACCCATATCGTGGAAAGAATTGACTCCTGCTTGCATGTGTGCGCGCGCGCACGCGTGCACACACACACACACACACACACACAAGCAAATAAATGTACTAAAAATTTAAAAATGGCTAGGGTAAAGAGCTAATGTTTGCTACTTCCATATAATTATCATAGTCACGCTAATAAACATAACTGTTACTTCACATAGTTCTCTTTTTTGTTCTATGACAGCACTGCCATCTTAACAAATAGCCAAAGATCTACCTTCTTAGCAAATTTCAAGCATATGATATATAATATAACTAATATCATTAACTACAGTTGTTTCTGATGTTATGCTGCAAGTCATTCATACATATGCATATGGAGTGTATACATGTATGCCATATATAACAAATTTATGGTGCATATATTTTTGTTCTATTTTATGTATGTATGTGTAAGTATATATAATTGATCATGTATAGGTTAGGGTTAGGGTGATAGCACATCATGGTAATATATATATATATATATATTATGTATATTATGGTAAGTGAGAGGGACCAAAACAGACAGACATAGTACATTCTCTCATGCTTCTGCTTGCATATTCCATCTAAAATGGTCACATTCAGAGAAGCAGAAGACAGAACAGTGGTTCCCAGAGCTCTTAGTAATGAAAAGATAGACCGTAGACACAAAGTCTCTGTTCCTCCAGATGGAGGTGCTGTGAGCATCTAACCTATGGTGGTACAACTTTAAATTTTTCAGTTTTTTTACAACAAATATCTAGAAATATCTCATTTTTGCTCAAAAATATACTATTGTTTGTCACAAAAGGGCACCGAATTTCAATCAAATGAAAAAAAGGTCTGGTTTAGGGTTATTCTAGGATTTGCATAGAACTATCAGCTCTAAGTTTTTTTGAGTTCCCCAAGAAAGAGCAAATAAATGGCTTTACAAAGAGTGGGAATACTTCATGGTTTTAATAATGACTTTTCCTCAAACACTTCACTGAAAGTATCTATCATTATCTGTACAAATGAAGTGAGGCTGTGTTAGTTTCCTGTTTCTGCTGTAATGTTACCACACACTTAGTAACTGAGGACAACACATTTATTGTGTCACTCCTCTGGGGGCCTGAGGCCTAAGGTCTAGTTCACTGACTGAAATAAAGTTCTGGGCAGGAATGTGCTCCTGAGGGGTTCTTCATGGTCTCTTCCTTTTGTGGCTTCTGGAAGCTTTGTATCACTCTGACCTCTGCTTCTCTTGTAAGGTCTTCTCTGACTCTCCAATCTCCTCTTCTGCCTTAATGGGAATCTCGAAATTATATTGGGCTTCCCTGTATAACATCCTATTTTAGAACCATTACCTGAATTACATCTGTGAAATCCCCTTTTCCATGTGAGGTGGCGTATTCACAGGTTCTTGGAATTATGACAGTATCATCTTTGAGGATGTCAGTATTCTACCTGTTTTACAGGTGGTGATTAATTTTCACAATTGAGTGCACCTCTTGTGTGTGTGTGGCGGGGGGCTGGGGTAGAACCCAGAGCCTTACACATTTGGGCCAGTCCCTCACATACACTCTGAACTACACTGCTAGCCCTGCAGTATATCTCTCCTGTCCTTTTTCTCAGATCATTAATACACTGACAGCAGGACAGTGCTGCTGATTGATTAGACTATTAATGTTTGGGTTATTGAGCTAGAAGTGTTTATGGAATTTGAGGGGCAAAAAATCTTCAAAACAACTAATAAAGAAAGAAATTAAGGCCTTATTAAGATTAAGGGTGTCATTTGGTCTCATAAAAGGAAAAGTCGATTTTCCTGCACATTCTGAGTTTCTACTGTCGCTAATTTAATTAGCTAAACACTTCTGAGTTTTCTTCTAATGTCTGAGTATTACATATAGTACAGGTAATGTTAATTGATAATGAATTTGCTTTCTTTTTGCTCTGTTCTCTGAGAACTTCTTTGGAGTCACAGTACTCTAGATAAACACTACCAGGCACCTCTGCCTCCTTCTTCAAATCTCAAAAGTATTTGGATTGGTAAAGAAAACAATGCGTGAGTTCTGTAAATTGACCATTCATTACCGGCTCTTCCAGCCAAGAGAACAGAGAACGAATGTGCTCTGCCCTCTTCCCTTTCATTTAGCAGCAATCGCCTAAATTTAGAAATGCAACTAAAGAACTCAAAAGTGTAGAATACTTTCCATTCTCAAGTAGAGGTACCTTTACCCAGACCCAAGGGCATCTCCCAAGCATTTCATACGGATGTGAATGCTGAATCTGGGGGATTCGACTTCATCTGGAACTGTTCTTGCTGAGTGGTTTTCAGAGCCTTACACAGAAGAATTCTAACATCATTACAGAAATGAAACTCTGGGTGCCTTTCTCTTAATACACTAGAATGAGATGAAAGCCAGCAAGTGTGAAGGGAAGTGCTTTGGAGTCAGAGGTTTATTACACATCTCCCTCTGTGGGTTGCTAGCATGTCCCAAATCTACAAGTGAATATTCATACTAAAAGTTCATGTTTCATGTTACCTCAACAATACACATTTAAATTAACTTAATTATATTTTGTCAGACTAAGAATGAAAAGAAACTGTCTGCTTGAGGCTAGCAAAATGGCTTAATGGGTGAAGGTGCTTGTCGCCAAGGCTGAGGACCTGAGTTCTATCCAGGGACTGGAGAGGTGGTTCAATGGTTAAGAGCACTGACTGCTCTTGGAGAGGACCCCAGTTCGGACCTCAGCACTCATATGGCAGCTAAGAACTGTCCGTAACTCCAGTTCCAGGGGATCCAGTGCCCTCTTCTGGCCTCCTTGAGCATTGTACAGATGCGGTATACCTACATACAGGCAGGCAAAACACTTATATACATGAAATGTATATGTGTTATGTACATGAAATGTACATAAGTATGTAAGTAAAATTTTTTAAATAAATGCCCTCACCAGTATGAATACTACCTTCTACCAAAATCTTAACTGAAAATCCTCATCGATCTATACCTGGTCATTTTCACATTTTAAGGGCCCCAGAATTGTTTATTTTTCCAACTGGGACAGTTTTCTTTCACGGTGGTCATGTTCATTCCTTTTCTCACCACCGTGACCACAGTCCTGGAAACAAGTTAAGACAGGAAGGATTCATCTGGGTTCACGGTTTCAGAGGATTCAGTTCATCATTGAGAGGAAGGCATGGTGGAGTAGAGCATTCCCATCATGGTGGCCAGGAGGCAGAGAAGAAGGAACACAAGGAAAGATGGAGACCTAAGGACATGCCCCCAGTGGCCTGCTTCCTCCAACAAGGCTCCACCTCCTAGTTTTCACCATCCCCCAATAGTTCCAACTTAGTATCTATCCATCAAAGAATTAATCCATCCATGAGATCAGTGCCTTCCTGATCTAACTTTCTCTAGAAATGGCCTCAAAGCATAGGCAGTGATGTGCTTTCCTAATTTCCTAGGTCTTTCTCATCAATCCAGGTCATAATTAAGATTAATAGTCACCGTGCTGCATGTTATATGTAGGAACAAAGTCTGATTTTAATCTTGTCTTTCCTACAGTGGACTTCTGAAGTGATTTTTTTCCTAACAATTACTTTAACCATTTCTGCCTCTCTTAACTCCCCATGCAAACTAGAAATAATAAGTCACTAACCTCATGGATTTTTTTCAGTAACATTTGATCAATAGGCCTTAAGAAGTTCAGTTGTCTGTAAGATTGTTCTGCTTCTCTACATAGAAGGAGAGTATGTCACCAGCCATTATACACCTTGTACAGTGCATCACGAAACAAAAATTATTTTTTCTCATTAGCATGGCCAAACAGAAGAAAAGGTTCTTACTGTTCTGTTTTTAGAATGAGCTTAGTGCTGAAGGCTGTGCCAGTTTATTGTTTGTTGATAGGGAGTGGCTCTCCCTTGTCTAGGGCCACAGTCTACACAGAGCATTGAGAAGTTGACTGACTGTGGCTCAAAATGTTTTCTACAAAGTAAAGCTGAAATGAACCTAGGTTCATGTATAAACTCTAAATTAATTGGAAAAGCAAGGAAGTATACTTACCCATCAGAAAAACTTAACTGTGGACATTTCTTCATAACACAATCTGTCTAAAATAGGCCAACATCATTTTGCAAATTACATTTTAACCCATCATCTCAAGAATACTATAGTTCATCTCAGAACAGTTTTCCAAAAATTAAATTTCAGATTAAGAGCTAAACTTGTACTTTTTCTGAAGATGAATAACTCATTTTAACAAGAAAGAGGTTTCTTAGGCATCTGTGTGTGACTCTTATCTACCCAGTAGAGCATAAATCTCTTCCCAGCTTTGTCCCAGCTCCTATGTAGCAGACTAGCTCATTTTATACAATTTAGAAAGGAGCCTACTATTTATACTATTTAGAAACTAGTCATTATTAATGGATTTGAATGTCACTAGTCTCATTAAATGATATCACCCCATCCCACTGCCCCATAGCAACTACATTCCTAGAGTAAAATTCTGTTAAAACACAGCAAGCCATATAATAGAAGTTAATTCCATTTTGCTAAATTTTTATTTCACATGTCAGAATTATAAAGGAGTCTTCCTTGGGTTTCGTGTGTTGCTACACATTTTTTTTACATTCTTAATATCTCAGTTTATTTTTGTATAACTCACTCTTACATTTTATGTTAGAAGAAGTTGTAAATTCTCAAGGCAGAATTTCACATTTCATTTCAATACAAATAAAATCAAATTCAATATTTACCTGAGTAAAACTTAACCTAAAATACTGAATATTACTTGATTAATGTCATGGTATGTAAGCAAACATTTATGGTAATCTTTTTTCTCCACCACTGTAAGATGACCATAGCTGCTCAGAAGCATGTCCCCAGTAGGGATGAAGGTTGCAACCTCATCTAGGTATTAGAAGGAGGACACATTCTGAGGGAAATTGACTAGGATTAAAGATATTGATGACCAAATATGGAAAGTAAAACCATAAGTTTCAGGCTAGAGAGATGGCTTAGCAGTCAAGAGCTATTGCTGCTCTTTCAGAGGACCTGGGTTTGGTTCCAAGCACCCACATCTGGTGGCTCATAACAACCTGTAACTCAAGGGGATCTAACACCCTCTTCTGGACTCCACTGGCACCTGCATACACATGGCATATACACAGACACACACATATATGCATAAATTTAAACTATAAATTTCATGGAAGGAAACAGAGTTAAATATTCATAACCTTAGATTAAGCAATGGATTCTAAGATACAAGTCCCAAAGTATGAACAACAAAAGCAAATTAGAGGAATTTGAAAACTGTTGTACATCAGAGAACACTGTCAGTAAAGAGGAAAAGAACTAACAGAGTGGGAGAAAATATTGGCAAATCATGTATATGATAAGATTATAGTTTCCAGGGGCTGGAGAGATTGCTCAGCAATTAAGAACACTGACTGTCCTTACAGAAGACCCGGGTTCGAATCCCAGCACCCACATGGCAGCTAACAACTGTCGGTAACTCCAGTTCCAGGGGATCCGACAGCCTCTTCTGTCCTCCACAGGCATTGCATGACATGGGTGCACTCATATACATGCAGGCAATACACTCATACACATAAAATAAAAATAATAAATAAAATATTTTTTAAAAAGAAGAA
>NW_008348662.1:1480722-1517495 GCF_000622305.1 Nannospalax galili | reverse complement strand
ACAGCTAACAACTGTCCATAACTCCAGTTCTAGGGGATCTGACAGCCTCTTCTGTGATCCACGGGCATTGCACGAGATGGGTGCGCTTACCTACATGCAGGCATAGCACTCATACACATAAAATAAAAATAATAAATAAAATATTTTTTAAAAAGAAGAAAGTGAAGAGTCAAGGATAGAGGGAAAGGACTAAACTACTGATACCACTCCAACAATAATGAACCTCCAGAGCATCATGTGACCCTAACGGAAAGGGTCACATACTGTGTATGAAATACTCAGAATATAAAAGTCAATGACACAGATAGAATTTGGGGACAGGAGTGAAGGGTGAGGAGATGCAGCTTAATGAGGAAGGGATTTTTGATGGAATAATGGAAATACTTTGCAACTAGTAGAGATGATAGTTGTACAACATTGTGAACACACCACTTAGGTTTTCATTTCCAATGTTTATTTTGTATTATGTGACTGTCACCTCAGTGAAACAAAAATAGAAAATAAGTGATTGTCAAGTCTATTCCCACACTGTTTAACAAGCACATTCATGTACATGTTTCTCATGATAGTAGCAGGTAGAGGTAGGAGCAGAGAATGGATGCTGAATGGCTGGTTGTGTATCCTATTCTCAGATTTGGCTTGTAAAATCAAAGTAAGAAATGTAATTGGTATATCTTGTTTTTTTATTTCAGGACTCTCAACTTGTATCCTCTGGACACAATAATCCAAGTAAGAAAGTCTTTTCTAAAAATTTATGTGGAGGGGGTGCAATGAGGGGTTTAACAGAAAGTCACTGAAAGCACTTTATCAAGTGAGGAGGAAAAAGAAAAGTCAGTTTTGGTCACTGCCTAAATAGGGCAGACTCACTGTGACCCTGAATGCTCCTATTCAAGAGAGAGGAGGCCAAAACGTGAATTTGTATATTTCTAACTGATTCTAGAAGAAAAGAACATCATGTTTCTTTGGTCCCTAGTATATGTGAAAACAAAGTTTTTTAAGTCACTTAATGAGTTTTCTAAATTAAAAGAAAATGAATAGGCAAAGAAAACCAGTCAGACGACTTCCCAATAAATTAACATAGACTCTGAAGAAAAGTCACACTTGCTAAATATACTATGCCCTCTTCCAGAAATAGACAGGCTAGGCTAGGCTGGGTAGGAAGTAGTTTCCTTTTTGAAACTGTGGCTAATGAAACACATGAGCTTTGTCATCAAAGAGACAAACACTCCATGAAGTAGAGTTTTAATTCTCCTATTTGGCACTAAAATTGCTATTAATGTTGTCTGGGGCATTAAAAATGCATAAGCTACCCTGTTCATGTCCTAAAACCACACTCATAAAGCCTGGGCTTTGTCGGTTTCATGAGCAGCCAGTGAGCTGGGAACACCCTTTGCTAGTTAGAACGCTATAGTGATAAAAGTCACTCTGAGCTAATATGTCTGTGACACTGAGGTTCATCCACTGAGCATCTGTGAAACAATAGAGTTTGAGGGGAAAGATGTCCACACGGTGTACTGGGAAGCCCCCCAAATTTATGCACAGATAAAGATCAGAGGCAGGGCCAACAGCACCATGGCACAGAGAATCACTTATCCCATCGTCTGTGGGTCTTTCAGGGAACACAGGCACCAGTGAGGGATTTTTATAAGAATTCTTCTATGACAAGTTTCTTGGTACTTAATAGACTTCTATTTTATAATATTAAGGAATTAAATATGCCATTGTATGTATTGTGTATATTTTATTTCTACATATTTAAAGTTGTGAGAATGCCTGTTTGGGTGGCAGGTTGAACTTAAGCACGTCCTCCTCTCCCTTCCCACCCAACGACTGTGAAGCTTTGTAAATGGGGTTAAATCTGCCCTGAAAACTAGAAAGAATGCCATCAGCCAGCCAGAAGTTTAATTGGGTTTCTGGGAAACAGGCCTCTACCAAAAAAATATTTCTGAGCAGCAAAAGTTATAACCTAGACAAAGTAAAGAGAATATAAAGTTATAACCTAGACAAAGTAAAGAGAATATAAAGTTATAACCTAGACAAAATAAAGAGAATCAAAGAGAAGTAAGTATTTGGGGGGGGGGGGCGGTGCTTGGGAATCCCAGAGTAAGGTCTGCTTTCAACCCCAGCAGAACAGGTGTGGATTGCTGCACCAGACACCTGCACCATTCCATGTCCCTCCCCTTGTCCTCATGCTGGCTGATGCTCAGATAGAGCTTTCTGTCTGAATTGCTTTTCAAAAAGCTCAATAAAGGATGATCAGTTGACTAGAACTTCTAGAGAGAAACAGGATAAATCCCACGATAATGCAGATCTTCAACGTGGACATAAATAGGTGCTGGAAGAAGAGTCACCTTTTCTCAGCAGCTGAACTGTCCATGGATTTTGCATAATCAAAGTAAAGTAGCTCCATTTTTTAATATTTTATTTATAATTTTTATTTTATGTGTATGCGTGTATTGCCTGCATGTAGGTAAGTGCACCCGTGTAGCGCAATGCCTGCAGAGGACAGAAGAGACTGTCGGATCCCCTGGAACAGGAGTTATGGACAGTTGTTAGCTGCCATGTGGGATTCGAACCTGGGTCTTCAGCAAGAACAGTCAGTGTTCTTAACCGCTGAGCCATCTCTCCAGCCCCCAGTATCTCCCATTTTGATGGGGGAACAGAGGGAGGTGTTGGACCCACCCCTTGCCTGGAGGCCTCTCTTTTCTAGTGAAGTTCCAGCCAGCACACCAGCCTTTCCCCACAAGCAATAGGCTTGCTAGAAAACTCCATCAAGTGTTCTGACATGAAATCCACATGTTATCTCTGTTAACTGACCTGTTCACACACATGCACAGAGTGAACACCAAAAAGGAGGAGTGGCCCCAGGGGAAATCTAGGTAATTCAAGGCAAAGAAAAGGGAAGGTTTGTAGGATTGCTATTTTCAAAGATTTGAGATCATGTTAAATAAAAAGAGCAAATAGATTGATAACAAAGAAGTAGCTGCTGAATAAAGGAATAATTAACAATTACAGACATGGCCAATAAAATAAAAAGTAATAGAATTTCATAAAAGCAGTAGGTAATAGATAAAGTCTAAAATCTGGTGTATACAATTGAAAAGCTTTTTGTTTTGTGAAGCACAGATGGAAACATGAAAGGAAATTTAGATAAAGAAAAATGAGTCAAGGTAGCAACGTCAAAGTCCAGCTAATGCACGTACTAGAAAAAATGGGAGGAGAATTACTAATCATCAAAATTAATAGCATCCCCAAGAAAAAGAGCAACTCAGTCAATCAAAAACACTTCATGTAACTAGAAAAAAGAGACCATACACAAGACACAATGGTGGTCAGGTGTTAGAATTTGAAGTCTGGAAAATGAGTCTTTAACTTGCAGAAATATAAGAAAAGAGAAAAAGTAGTAAAGAGCAAGAAAATCTGAAGAAATACTAAGTTGGATTTCTGGAACTGAAAAAAATAAAATGGAAATTTCCTTGTACAGGTTTAATAATATGCTAGACGTTGTTGAGCAGAAGACTAATGAATTGGAAAAGTGAGTTTAAGAAATTATGTTGAGGCCGGGCGTGGTGGCGCATGCCTCTAGTCCCAGCACTTGGGAGGCAGAGGCAGGCGGATCTCTGTGAGTTCAAGGCCAGCCTGGTCTACACAGTGAGTTCCAGGACAGCTGGGGTTACAGGGAGACCCTGCTTCAAACAAACTAACTAACAAACCAGCTGCAATGAGAAAAAAAAAAAAAAAGAAAGAAAGAAATTATGTTGAAAGCAGAACAGACAGGCCAAAGTGGAAACTAGAACATGGAAGTTAAGACACCGAGGAAAGGAGGCCAGAAAGTCTAACATGCATCTAACTGGAATTCCTAAAACAGGTAGAGAAAAGGGCAGTAGTGGAAGGAGTCATAGTTGAGAATTAGCCAGCATTGAAGCCTGACCAAAGGTACATGGTAGTCAATAAATACTAAGCAGGATAAATAAAAAGAAATTTGCGTATCGACTTTATTGCAGAATACAAAGGACAGGAATACTTCAAAATACCCTTTAATAAATTCAAAAGGGCAAAAGAAAAGAAAAAGAAAAAACCCTCAAGTCTGGAGAGATGGCACAGTAGTTTAGAGCACTGGCTGCTCTTCCAGTTGACTTGGGTTCAGTTCCCAGCACCCATATGATAGCTAACAACCATCTATAACTCCAGTTCTGGGGATCCAATACCCTCTTCTGCCCTCCTCAGGAATAGTGCACACATGGCACACGTATATTCATGCAAGCAAAACAAACATCACATAAAGTAAAAATAGATCAATTTAAAAAGAACAAGCTACCAGTTGACCTCAATACAGCAGTAGTGAGAGCCAACCAACAGTGAAATTATAACTTCACTCAGCTGAGGGAAAATAATTGTCAAATGTGTATTTTGTGTCTTGAAAAAAAATAATAAATATGACATTTTCAAACAGAAGCTGGTAGAGCTTGCGACTAGTACACCCTAAGAAAATGAAATTGTAAGAAAAAAAGGTATACTTATTTGGGAAGAAATATGAGGGACAAGTAGGATTAAACAAAGATATTAATGGGAAAATATTGAACAATATTGATTATATGGAAAACATTGTTATTTTGTAAAGTAATAAAAATTAAAATATGGGGCCAGCAAGATGGCACAGTTGGTAAAGGTGCTTGTTGCCAAGCCTAACAACCTGAGTTTGATCTCTAGTGCCCATATGGTAGAAGGAGAGAACTCCTATAAGTTGTTTTTTGACCTCCACACACATGCCATGGCACGCCTTTAATTCCAGCACTAAGAAGCATACTACTTAATGTTTAAGAGTTTATAGCATTCCCCTAAAGATTGGGTGAAAGCACCAGTTCAAGATCGATCCACCCATATCAGAAATCCTTGATCAAGTCAGTAACTAAGAAAAAGTAGGATATGTTCATTGGAAATGAAAAATCATAACATTTCTTCTAATGATGGACTCATGTGTATATTAATAGAAGACTGGAAAAACCTACAGGTGGATTACTGCAATAAGAAATTTTAATAATGCTTTATACACAGTCAATTGAATTTTCCTGATCAAAATAAAAGGTGGGAAATGCAGCTTAAAAATGACACTGGCATCAAAATTTATAATTTTCTAAATAATAAATCTGGCAAAAACATGTAAGATTGCAGTGGAGAAGATTACACACTATTGAGAAATACTAAAGATGACCTAAATAAATGAGTGACTACCATCAGCAGGTGGATTAGAAGGTACAATAGTGTGAAGATATAAGTTCTCTCCAGTTGATCGGTAGATTCAAAACAGGCCAATTTAAGTTCAAACTTAATGGAAATTGACAAGCTGATTCTCAGATTTCTACAGTGAAGGGTAAGAATAGCTAATGCCCACCTGAAGAGTGAGGTTGGAACCCTGTCTTACCAATATAAAAATATCAGAGCTAGGTAATGAAGGCAACAATAGACAAATTAAGGAATGAAAATGTGGGTGTGTCCAATACACAGAAACTGGACTCCTACTAGAGAGTGAATCAGGCGTCTCATCCCAGAGTACTTGGTATGGGAGAAAAAATGAAATTAATTCTTATCCTCTACCATAAACAAAATTTACCTTAGGTATTTTTTTAAACTAATAAAACACACTTTTAGAAGACAGTGATAGCACATCTTTTATTATTTAGGCATATTATTTGTGTTTATGGTGATAAAAAGCTACTAATGTTTTTAGAGAATAAAGTACTTTAGTGATAAAAAATTTAGCATTTTTACTGAATTTTTGTGGTTTCCATATAATATAATTTGGTGACATTTATATCCCCTCTCCCACCCACACCTCCCCACATCCCCCCCCACTGATGTCAATATACTCTGTCTGTATAATAAAGCCTATAGAGTCTATCTTGAATCCCCATATGTTCTCCAGTGTGGGTCCTTCCACTGGAGCTTGCACAGGACTTGTGCATGCTGTCACCATTGCTGTGAGTTCATATGAGTAACTGACATGAATAAAAACTTTTTAAGAAATGACACAAGGTGGGGGGCTGGAGAGATGGCTCCATGGTTAAGGGTACTTGCTACTCTTCCAGAGGACCTGAGTTCAACTTTCAGCTCCCACATGGTAGCTCACAACTGCCTGTAAGTCTCACTCCAGGGGATCTATGCCCTCTTCTAGTTCCTAGAGGCGTCTGCACACATGCACATGCACAGACACATACATACACATAAACAAAAATAAAATAAATCTTTAAAAACAAAAAAGAAATGAGCCCACGCGTGGTGGTGCAACCTTTAGTCCCAGCACTTGGGAGGCAGAGGTAGGTGAATCTGTGTGAGTTCCAGGCCAGCTAGGGCTACAAGGAGACCCTGTCTCAAAAAGACTAAAAAGGAGAGGGCCTAAATTTGCTTAAGAACTGTTGTATAAAATTACAAAAGCTCAAAAAAAATTTATAAAAATTAATTTAAAAAATAAACGAAACAAAAGAGCAGGTACAGAGTTTGTACCTCATTAGTACTTAGAGACATGCCAATATCACAGTGAAATTTCATTCCACGTCAAGCTAGGAAATAATGTTAAAAGTTTGAGTGTAAGTAGCTTTAGTTTGCATATTGAGTGGTGTTCTGTATTCCCTGAGGGAGTGTTAATTTGGCTACCATGTTAGGATTCCCTGGTAAAGCTGGACAAAGGGAACCCTGTGTCCAGAGTTCCTAATGTATCTAGAAGAAAAGGTGTCCATGAATATTTGCAAATGTATTAAATCTAAATGCTCACTACGAGTAGTATAGTACGATGTTCAAAACATGCACATGTGTACACACACACATACACACACACACACATACACACACACACACACACACACACACACACACAGTGTTGCACAGCAGTGAGACTGAGTAACACGAAAGCTACATGCATTGTGATGGCTGAATCTGAAAACAGTATCGAGTGTCAAAAGTATGTCTCGGAAAAACATGTGCAGTACATGGAAAGTGTAGGAATAACAGCAACCAAGAATGCAAACCCAGGTGGTAAAAATCTATCTGAAAAAGAAAGGGAAGGCTTAACACAGATTTCTCTTATTAGCTAGCTGCCAGAAGGGCTGGAAAGAAGACGCAAGCCACTGGGGGCACTCAGGAGGCAGCTAGATTACATTTTCGCAATGTTTAATTTCCTGGCCTGGAAGGTATTTTCACATTTGGGTCATTTTAATTTTTTAAAACGATCTATACTCATTTCAGATGCATATGCATTTTTATGAATTAACTGTGCACAGTACTTAACAATATTTTGGAAAGGCCTAGCCTTTTCTTGAGGCAAACTAACCCACATTGTGATGGAAGGGAAGAGTCAAGACCATGTGACATAAATGCCAGGAGCATTTGCCTCATGCAGTATGAGGGGTATTTCCTTCTGTACAGGTCAACTCTTAACTACTTTGTTTTTCAATATCTGATATTTGTATTATGCTATAAATGCTCATTATTGGTTTATATGTTCCCTAATTGACCTATACACAAGTCAAAGATTAAATCATTGACTAAATCAATGTTAATGATGATGGCTCATTAATAGTGATTGAACAGAATATAGGTATTTTAAATCTTAGCAATGTAAAAATAAAGGTATAGTTCCTTATACTTCAAAGGGAAATGTTGGGAAGAAAAGATAGGTGCCTGAGCCTGTTCCCCCTATGTAGTATAAAAAAGTTGATTAATAAGAAATAGAAGATTATGCTCTGGTTTTTCTTCAGTTTCTATAAATCTTTCATATCCTTGGGAAGGAAGAAATAGTAAATATACTTGAAGTTAGACATACACCTTATAGACAATGAAAGTAATAATTGAACCAATGAAAATTATAGAGGTTTAATAAAGATAATAGATACTGTCTAGAGTAGATACATCTAAATAAAAAAATAGTATAGTATTTAGAGTAATAATTGAAGGACTAACCAAATTTAAAACAAAAGCAAGCAAAATTATTTTTCTTTACTGCTCAATTTCTCTTTTCCCATGAACATGAATTACTTGTAATATAGTTATGAAGAAAAGTTACAGCACAGCTAAATTTTCCTCTGCAGCAAAGTTCAACATAAAACACTTCTATTTTAATTCCTTTTTCAAAACTCTTCTCTAGGACATTGCTGTTGGCTACCATGATACACCAATGCACTCAGTGTGTTGAAAGTGTGGGAATTACCTTTTTGAAGTCTGTACACCCACCAGGCAGAATACCAGACATATATGTATAAGTCCTCGGTACATTTATTGCTAGAAAGAAAGCTATTGTAATATCTTAAGTGGTGTGTTGGAGTCATCAAGCTATTTCAAACTATATTGGACTCAGTAGTGACTGCATCTTAAAACTCTGTTGAGCTGACCCTAGCCCCAGATTCTTTTGTTTTCCATGTTAGTGACAGAGCATCAGAAGACACATGTGTAACTGAAAATACATGTATAGTATACACATAGGCAGATGAGTAGGCAGGTGATAGATGAGTGGGTGGGTGGGTGGATAGATGGATAGATGGACAGATAGCCTACAAGATGGCTCAGCAGGTGGCAGTGCTTGCTGCCAAGCCTAACAACCCAAACTTAAACCCCAAGATCCACATGGTAGAGAGAACCAACTCCCACAAATTGTTCTCTGACATGCCTGCCATGGCATGCATGGTCCCCCAAATAAGTAAATAAAATATAAAGCAGAAAGATGATAGATAGATAGATAGATAGATAGATTCATAGATAGATAGATAGATAGATAGATAGATAGATAGATAGATAGATTTGTATAGGCACATATACATTTGCACTATCTATATGACCACACTGTACCTAAGGCCTGTCTCTTATACCCAGCTTGTTAATGAGCAGTGCAGAAAGGGGTGGTGACATCCATTATGAAAGAGCTGAGATAGAGAATGACTCCCAGCAGTCCTCTTTGTGGGATGCAACGAAACATCTTCCGATCACCCAAGTAAACTCATGCTGAGAACTTTCTCCTTTACCTTGGTCGCTTTCCCTTGGGTCCTGGCAAAGAGGCTATGATTCTCTGTGGCATATGCCCTTAAACATTTCAGATTACCTTCAGAAATTGCATCACCTAAAATTTCAAAGATGTTGAGGGTGAATTTGCTTTTTTTCTTCCTAAAAGGCAAAACAATAAAAATTGTGATTCCTGTCTTAATCCTGAACTTCTTTCCCCAGAAAGGTTAATTCATCATCAGCACTGACATTGCTGAGAGTACTCAATTCAGACTTCATATGAATGTTCCATTTGGCCCCATGCTGCCCCTCCTATTTGCCAGAACCTATTCTGTTTTCCCTGTTGCCACAACATAAGTGCTGCTAAGAGCAGAGATAATCAGCTGCAGCTTTGTACCTATGCTGAAGCCAGCCCATGATGCCTGCAGCCCCCACATCCCATGTGCAATCCAGCCTGCAGTCTCTCAGCCTGCAGGCTACTTTGCAGCATTATTGGTCAAGGTAAAACGTTTATTCAGACATCCAAACAAGGTCTTCCTTTACCTTATTGATTCCTTGTTTTCTGACATAAATTGTTTGGAAATGTTTGCTATCTAGCACTGCTGAGCCTGCTGTTTTATATTCTTGATCATAATGGTATATTGGTGTAACTGCCGGCAGCTTTATCCTGGGGAAAGTAACCAGTTTCTCTAAATTTAGGGGAGGAAGAGGAGAATCAATTTATTTGAGAAAAATCAAGCCCTCATTTATTTTTGTCTTATATAATGCAGGTGCTGTGGCTCTCTATTTTGGGATTATAGCAGGAATGATGGTTGTTCTTGAAAAATGATTCTGGAAAATACTAAATTAGATTATTTTCCAATATGCAAGACAGTTAACCAGACCTTACATATTTCCTAAATGATCATACCACAGCTCTACCCAGAAGACCAAATTCTAATATAAACATAAGAGCATTACAGCAAGTGTACAGCCTGTTGCATTTAATTTCATCTGAACATGGCTTCACTTGAGTGGGGCCCTGACTAGTCAGTTTGGTATCAACATACATTTTGTGGCTTTTTTGTTGTTTTCTCCTTCATGACAGGTTTTGAACTCAATGCCTGTTCCTTATGGATGTTTTGCTGCAGTAGACACACAATACAGAGTTATATCTGATTATATACTATCTTTGGGCTTTAGACTGAATGTCATTCCTATGGGTGTTCTGGTGCAATAGACACCCAGAACAGAGTTTATATCTGAGATGATATATATAACTATCTTCTCTTTCTCACAATTGTTTAATTTCCTATAAGAAAATATAAAGTGTCAGGGCTAGAGAGATGGCTCGGTGATTAAGAGCACTGATTGTTCTCACAGAAGACCCAGGTTTGATTCCCAGCACCCACATGGCACCAAAAAACTGTCCATAGCTCCAGTTCCAGGGAATCTGAAACCTTCTGATCTCCTCAGGTATTGCACGACATGGGTGCACTTAATATACATGCAGGCATTATACTCATATACATAAAATAAAAATAATGAACAAAATATTTTAAAAGAAAATATAAAGCGTGCTTTTGAGTTCAGTTTGTACCATATTTGGGGGATGTATTTATTATGTAATCCAGGAGGTCATTCCTAAAATGAGATGACTACAAGCCAATGTTGGCAGATGACATATGGAACATCATACCATGGTTAGCACTTAGACGAATGAGACTAAGGAGCAGCAGAGGATCCTGGAAGGTGTCAGACCTGACTTGAAAGCACAGCAAAGAAAGATACTGCCACCAGGCCCACTTCCTGCAACTCAAAGCTTTCTGTGGAGTTTGTTCAGTTGTTGGCACTGCAGTGTCATCAGTACCCAGATCATGAGCACCCCTTCCCTTTCCATCCTCAACCATCAGGAAATCCAGAGAAGCTTCTTCCAAAATGAGGATGCAGGTTTCAAACTACCATTTGGTCCAGGATTAGGGATTACCTCATGCCTGTTGTGAAAGAATTTTCCCTTAACACTTGGGATGTGGACAGCTTCCAGACTCCTCTAACTAAAACCCATGAAACCCAATGACCACATCCCACAGAATTTTTCTTTTACTTCCCTCTTAAGATATTTAGGAAAGATTTCTGGTTTACATCCTCCTAGTCTGCTGTTACTTGGGAGCCCCAGAACCTGCTGCTGGAGTTCTCCATAGGGTCTAATTCTTGTAGATGTCATGACTACAGCTTCAGTGTTCTGTAAAACCCCCTTCCCCAAGTTCTCATTCAACATTTGGCTTGTACTAGCAGGAGGGATCAAAGTTCAGAGTGCTTTGGATGTACAATGCTAATGAGTATATTTCCTTCAACTTTCTATAACATGTAGTGGAAATAAACTGATTCCATCTGTAAGATATTTATCTTCTGGCAAGCTCTCCACTCCACGTCTCTACTTGTTTGCAGATAGCTCCTTGGTACCTACTCAAGGCTTTGTGCCTGGGCAATTGCATTGCAGAGGCAAAATTATTTTTCACATTTGGTTCTCAAACAATAAAAGATGTTTTAAAAGCCTCCTGCTGCACATTTTGAAAGCTTGTTAATAGGAGCATAGAAATACGTTTAATCTCTCTTAAATCTTAAAGACTGCAAGACTCATGTTGGTATTTTTTTCTCCACTTCCTTTTTAAGAGAAAGGTGATGCGGAGCCAGAGAGTCCAGACAATGGTACATCGAATACATCGTAAGTGTCTTTCATGTTTCTCTCTCAGAGATGACTGTTCTTTAATACACCTTATAAAATGAAACAGTGCAAATATCTTGTAATAGTACTGATCATAATGGAGGGAGACCCGTGGTTCTCTTTTTACCTAATGCCTTTTTAAATGCTTTCGGGTGCAGATGCATTTTAAGGTTTTATGCTTCAGCATAGAAAAGGAATCTTGAAAATGCAAATGTTCTTTATGAAGTAGAAATAGAATAAGACTTGATGGAACGTGCTAGGGGGATGAAAGTTCGCCTTTTAAAATTTGACTGGAGACTTTAAACACTGTCATAAGATTTGTCGAATTTTCCACACAGACTGGGGGACATTCTACCCAATATACCTGTGAAGTACCCATGTCATTTTAAAAGCCTGGCACCTGCAGTATCTCCTCCGAAATACGTGAAAAGTACAGTGATGGTACCTCTGCAATCTCAAGAGCTTGTTTTTAAATAAAGCACTTTTTTAAAGATGAGAAAAGGCACTTATAAAAGGAGCTCCTTGCTCAGTGGTTTATCATTTTTCTTACTTGGTATTGAAAAAAATTCACGTTTGTAAAGATTAATATGATGCCAAATTGATGTAACAGGGCCAGGGAGATAGCTCAGTTGATAAAGTAC
Organism: Nannospalax galili; assembly: GCF_000622305.1. Lineage (NCBI taxonomy): Eukaryota > Metazoa > Chordata > Mammalia > Rodentia > Spalacidae > Nannospalax > Nannospalax galili. The sequence continues at coordinate 1,505,165 of NW_008348662.1, read as the reverse complement.
TTGCTCTGCAATCATGAAGACCTGAGTTCAATCCCCGGTATACGTACAAAAAAAAAACAGACACGTGACCCACACTTGTAATATGTACGAGTTCTGGGGAGGTAGAGATCAGCAGACCCTTGGGGCTCACTGGCCAGCCAGCCTAGCCTACTTGGTGAACTCCAGGCCAATGAGAGACCCTGGATCAAAAAACATCTGAAGTACCAATATTTAATTATAATAATTAAGAAGCGAATAAATGACTTTGTTTTGGCTCCAAAGGCATCAGTTACTTTTTAAAAATGTTTATTCTTACCACCTTCAGGGAATGAAATATGTTTTCTTATTGTCAAACAGACCTTGCGAGTGTATCTGTGCATGGAACAGTGCTTTTATTACTAATCTTTTAAAATGCTATTTGTTAGGAATCAGTTTGTGGTACAATACTAAGTTCTTATTTTGTGTAAGATGTTTCTATCTAGAGAGCTACTCTATCTTACACAGGATAGCTGTATGTTTTTATAATAGAAATGGCTATAGGTTTGTTGTTCTCAGGATGTTGCCCTGAAATGTCTATTTTCATTGTTGAATTTTCTCATGAAATACTTTTAAATATGACTGGTCTTAGATTATTAAATAGTGCTAATGTTTTTTAAATGTATTGTAGACTATAATGGGAGAAGAGTTTTAATGCCATCTGGAGGCGTTCTAGAGAACTGAAAAGGGTAGAGTCCCTGAAAAAGTTAGTTTTGAAAAGGTTGAACATTCGGACTGGGTGAAAATTTATACAACTAGAATGTAAGCTGTTTTGGAGTAAGTCATATTTTTGCTTGTTAGTTAGTAAAAGCATTAATTACTGTAGAAACAGTCTTTCAAGTTCTCATTAACAAAATTATTTTATAGACACGAAAGAACATAGAAAATATACTGGAAAATTGTTTGCATTTATACTTAATTTTACATATTTTCAAATAACATTCAGCAGGCACTGATTTTTACCAATGCAGCTTGACATGCTGTTAATGCTCTCCTCCCTCCTTGCCTTACGTATTTCTAAAGCGTCCACTCCCTGAAAAAGTGGGTCTCCACTGCTCCGTGCCTTATTATTATGTGCAAAAATGACCAAATTATGCGAGGAGCTACATTTAAGCCCTCTGGAGGTACAAAATTACCCCACATCCCTGCCTCTCCAAGCAAAGCAGTGCTTATCCACCTGCCTCATATGTTACCTCTTGAATTACAGATAACAAAAATAAAACCTGAGGTTGCAAGGAGCTCTTAAAAGTGAGGAATTATGGACTTGGAATCTCTCAGAGCCTTTTCACAGTCATTCTGTTATGCTTAGGTGAGAGGAACACTGTGTGATAAATAGCTTGAAAATCAGGATGCATTAGACCCAGGTAGCATTGACATTCTTGTAGACAGTATTAAATGCACATACTTACACACATATGTGCATATATATACCTATCAATACACATACATACATGTATATTTTTTTTAACTTGATTACCTCCATAAAGATCCTATTTCACAGGGCATGGTTGCACACACCTTTAATTCTAGCACTCAGAAGGCAGAGGCAGGCAAATATCTATGAGATGGAGGCCAACTTGGTCTAAGTAGTGAGTTCCAGGCCAGCTTTGGCTACAAGGAAACCCTTCCCCAAAACAAAAAGATCCTATTTTCAAACAAAGTCACATTCTGAAGTGTTAGTTATCGTCTGAATAGGAAGTATCCCGCCCAGGTTCCTGTCCTAGTTCCCAGCTGGTAACACTATTTTGGAAGGCTTTAGAAACTTTAGGAAGTAGAACTTAGTAGAGGAAGACAGTCGCTAGAGGAGAAATCCTTAGAGGTACCTTGTCCCTTTCTCTGCTTCTTGTCTACTCTGAAGTGAGAATCTTCTCTGCCACACATTCCCACTGCCATGAAGTTCTGCCAAAGCTCATGGGGCCAAGAAGCTATGAACTGAACCCAGGTGAAACTGCACCAAAATAAACTTCTCCTCTTTAAAGTTTGTCCTTTCAGGTATTTGGTCACAGCTATATAAAAATGACCAATACATTACTGGAGGTTAGAACTTTACTATATGATTTACAGGGGAAGGAGCAATTCAATCCGTAACACTAAAGTTCAGACTTAGGAAAGGGAATGATTCTGAATCAGAATTTAGCAGCCAGCAGAACAGAAACATGAGTGTACAGATTTCAGAGGCTTGGACAAAGGGAGAGAGCTTAAATAAAACAGATGCAAAGTTGTGGACTCTGTGGGACTGAATGGACTTAAATCGTAGTATGAAGTTGGTTCATACATAGTGTTGCACAACTATAATCCCTACGTCTTGGGACAAGCTCAAGCCAGCCAGGTATACATAGTGAGTTCCAGGAGGACAGTGAGAAGGCAGAGATAGAGAGCAAGATCCTGTCCATTTCCCAAAGAAGCATCTTTCCTCATTGTCCTTTAAAAACAGGATATCAATTATGATTAGTTTTAGACATGCATTGTCCAGTAGGACAGAGTGTCTGGGGAAATACCTGAGGATCCTTCAGGATTGATGATCCAAGGCTTCAAGAGATGAAAAGCTCAGTGCCATGAATGGACTCCGTTTTTTGGAGTTGATGACCAGGGAGGTCCCATAGACCCTCAAACAATACTGGCTATTGCTATTGCTCTTGATTGTCCTTCAGAACTTGACAGTAAGAGCCTATAGCTGAAGACACTACATATGTAAGTCATAGAACAAACATGGAGAGATCAGATTGCTGTTGACCCCAAAGCTTGATTTCTGCTTCCTAGCACTCTTGTGGCAGCATGCACAAGACCTGAAAAGGCCCAATCCAGACAAAATCCCAGCATGGAGGAGGAAGTAGGAAAGAAGCCCCAGCCTAGCTGAGGACATACTGGCAATTAATGTCTGCTGGAGAGGAAAAGTTAGCTTGCTTTAAGGGTGTGACACTGGGTAGGTTGACCAGGCTCTGGGGGATGGACCCATACCCAAGAGCATTTGGGGAATACAATTTAGCCTAGATAGGCTTTAAAAATAAATAATAGAGGCCATGAAGTGGGAAGTGGGGATAGGGAGGAGGGTGGATCTGAGAGGAGATGGGGAGGAGGTCTGAGTATGATCAAAATACATTGTATGAAAATCTCGAGCAATCAATAAAATGTTTAAAAAAATTTAAAGATGAAAGGAATAACTTAATTTTTACACACAACCAAAAAAAATGCCATAAATGTCTCTGAAAAATTTTCAGTTACATTAATGATGGAAGAATGTAGAGTAACTCCCCATCTGTTGCTATTGCAAAATTATTTGAAGTCTAATTTTTTAAGCAGAGTATAGAAAATTTGATCCTTGAAAGAAGAGATTTGTAAAACCTCTTTCCTCAAGATACTTCCCCATCTACAACAAAACAGCTAGAACTCAAGGAGAAAACCAACATGTGTAGTGGCTTGAAGTGGCAGAGGATATAGTTCCCAATTGTGAGAGTAAGTGGTAGTTAAGGGAGGATGTTTCATAAAGGAGAAAGCCATAGCAAAGAGATTCCCCAGGAGTTTTTTCTTTATTTTTTCTTAAGTATATGAATGCGTTACCTGCATGTATGTAAGTGTACCCGTGCTGTGAGATGGTCATGGAGATTAGAAGAGGGAATCAAATTCCCCTGAAACTGGAGTTACCAACCATTGTTAGTTGCCATGTGGGTGCAGGGAGTCAAACCCTGATCCTCTCCAAGAACAGCTAATACTTTAATGACTTCTGATTTGCATAGATGTGGGGAGAAAACCAGTGAGCACAATAGGAAGCAGTAACTAGAAAGCTGAAAATTAGCATCAGAGATTTCAACTGCTGCCTACTTCCTGCATCTGCTACCTGCAGAGTTGGGAGTTCAAATCTCACCCAAGATAGAGGTGTTAAGTAAATACTTAAAGTTTTCTAAGCCCAGAAAGATCAGACTTTTAAAGAGATCGCCTTTGAAGCCGGAGAGATGGCTGAGCAGTTAAGAGAGTGTACTGGTCTTGCAGAGGACCTGAGATAGGTTCCCAGCACCCAGATCAGGGGGACCAAAACTGCCTGTAACTCCACCTCCTGGGGATCTGATGCACTCCTCTGGCCTCCACAGGCAACACACACACACACACACACACACACACACACAGGCATATACACATACATATAATTTAAAATTAAGTATTTTTTAAAAGAAGTCACATTTAAATTTAGAGCAAATACAAAATATCCTGACAAGTGTAATACTAAGAAGCATCCACAAATTCAGACATCAGATAAAATAATTGCCTGACATGGAGTCAGTACTTTTTAAAAGAAGAAAACAGAATCTAGAATCTCTGTAGCACATTATCCACAATGTTTAGTATCTAATAAAAAATTAAAAGATACATGAAAACATAGGGATAATCACAACTTGTAACAGACTCCAAAGTGCTCTAGATTTCAGTGTTTGTCAGATAATAATTTTTTTAATATTTTATTATTTTTATGTGTATGTGTGTATTGCCTGCATGGTAGGTAAGTGCACCCGTGTCATGCAATGCCTGCAGAGGTCAGAAGAGGCCGTCGGATCCCCTGGAACTGGAGTTACAGACAGCTGTTAGCTGCCATGTGGGTGCTGGGATTCGAACCCGGGTCTTCTGCAAAAACAGTCAGTGTTCTTAACCACTGAGCCATCTCTTCAGCTCCCAGATAATAATTTTAACACAACTTTTGTGTCTGAAAATACAAAGAAAAACGTGGTCACCATTACTGAAAAGAACTAATCTCGGGAAAACACAAAGGATTAAGGAAAAACAAATGAAAATTTTGGAAATTATAAATACATCATTTGAAATGAAAGTTTTACTGGATGTTAAAGGAAGAACAAAAAAGACAAGACTAAGAAAGATATGTAAACTTATATCAGATCAACAGAAATTACTCAGTTACTAGGTGAGATGAGCAGAGCCTAGGTGAAATTAGAGTAATATCAATTAGCCTGATACGCTAATTCCGTGAATTATCCAAAGGGGAGTAGAGAGAAAATAAACCAGAAAACAGTACTTGAAATAATAATAGGTGAAAAAACTTTCAACTGAGTGAAAAGCAAACCCCAAATACAAATTAAACCACACCCTGGAACCACAGAGAGAACTGAAGTAAGCTTCAGAGGAAATGACACACGAGATACAAGGGAAATAATAACATAATTAAGTGGAGAATTACCATTGCAAACACAGACACTACAGTGCACTGTGAAAACATCCCTAAAGCTCTGAAAGACAAAAAGAGAAAAAAAAGAGGGAATGAACTATCAAGCCAGAACTCTTAAGTCAAGCAAAAATAGCCTTCTAAACTGAAAGTGAAATAAGTTATTTTTCGACATACAAAATCCAAGGGAATTCATTTGCAGTAAGTTTGCACGATAATAGATGACAGAAAATCTGTCAAGCTGAGTAGTAAAAATATCAGTTAGAAGCTCCGACATACAAGAAAAGAATAGACAGTCATAGGAAATGATAAATATATGAATGTATAAAAATTGCTTAATGTAAGAAATACACACTTTTTTTGGAATTTTTTGATTTACAAAGAAATAAAATATATGGAAAAATAGTATAAAGGGTGAGATTCTTACATTTCACATATAAGTAGACTGATGATAAGATAAAATTCATAGCCGGGCATGGTGGCACACACCTTTAATCCCAGCACTCGGGAGGCAGAGGCAGGCGGATCTCTGTGAGTTCAAGGCCAGCCTGGTCTACATAGTGAGTTCCAGGGCAGCTGGGGCTACAGGGAGACCCTGTCTCAAAAAGACCAAAAAAAAAAAAAAAAAAAAAAAGATAAAATTCATAGTGTAATGCCAAAGAAGTCATTATAAATAACTGCTGAACAGCAGCTTATTTAAAAATAATTGCAGAAATTTTTTAAGTGTATTAACATTTAAGATGGAGCAAAGAAAGAATAGAAACAAAAAACAGATTATATCAACAGAAAACAAATAGAAAAATTGTGAATCTAAATCTAGGTGCATTGACTACATTAAAGGTAAATGGATTAAAAATTCCAGTCTAAACGAACAAACAAAAAAGTCAGACTGGCCTATCAAATCAAGACTGCCAGGGGCTGGAGAGATGACTCAGTGATTAAGAGCACTGGCTGCTCTTACAGAAGACCCAGTTTCAATTCCTAGCACCCACATGGTGGCTAACATCAGTCTATAACTCCAGTTCCAGGGCATTCAATGGCCACTTCTGGCCTCCACAGGCTTTTGCATGCACATGATGTCCTTACATACATGCAGGCAAAACACACACAAAATAAATTGAAAAGCAAGGCTATCTACTTTCTATAGACTCCATACTTCAAGTTTAAGAACACAAATAGGTTCAAACTCTGAGATAAAAAAGACAAAATTCTGTTTGCACAATAAACACAAGAAAACTGGTACAGATGTAATTCTACCAAAACTTAATACTACCAAAACTTCTCCAAGATAAGGGGCATTATAATTATAAGGGATTAAAAAAGAGCATTTCATAATGCTAAGGTCAGTTAATGAAGAAGATATGATATTGTTTGTCATGTATGTCAAAATACAAGACAAAAACTGACAAGTCTAGCATCAGAGGAGATTTTTAACACGTCTTTCTTCAGCAATTGAAAGATAAAATATTAGCATTTAGGGGCTAGAGAGATGATTCAGTGGTTAAGAGCACCGGCTACTCTTGCAGAGGATCTGGGTTCAGTTCCCAGAACCCACATGGTGCCTATCAACCATCTGTAACTCAAATTCTTATCGTTTGGAATTGAGTTTTATGCAGGGTGAGAGACAAGAACAGTTTAATTTTTCTACATGTAGTTTTCTAGTTGACCAGAAACCATTGTTGAAGATGCTTCTTTTCTTCAGCTATAGGTGCTTGGACTTTTATCCACATCCTTGATTCTATCCCATTGATGAATGTACCTGTTTTTATGCTAGTATCATGCTGTTTTAATTATTGTAGCTTTGTAGTATAGCTTAAAATCAGTGATGGGTATTTTGAGTTCTTGAATTGCTCAGTATACTTTTGGTTATCCTGGTTGTTTTGTGTTTCCATGTGAAAATTAAGATTAATTATTCAATATCTGTGAAGAACTATATTACAGTTTTGATGGGAATTGCATTAAATCCATAGATTGCTTTTGGTTGGGTGGCCATTTTCACAATGTGCCCACTGGTGCAATAGTACCATGAATGCTATGGGAGTAACCAATTATTTTCTGATTGGAGTCAGTGCCCACTCCACAAGATGGAACCCATACCTGGCACCATTGTTGGGGTCAAGAACCTGTGGCTAGATAGGTCATAGACCCCAGGAGAGATTCTACCATTGTTGTTCTACTAAATAGACATAGTATTAAACTGACTCCTAATGACCTAGCTCTGTACCCACAGATGAGTGCACTTCTCAAACTTCATCAGAGAAGCTTCTACTTGCAGTAGATGGTGATTAACCCAGAGACCTAAAACTAATTAATGTGCAGAGAATAAGAGACTCCAGAGTGTTCAGCCCTAATGGGACATCTATATCACACCCTTCCCCTCCAGGTTTAGGGATCATCGCAGAAAATGGACGGAAAGAGTATAAGAGCCAGAGGATGACTACAGCAAAAGTGTTTTCTGGGAGCAGCAGGGCAGTTGTAATATGAACAAGAGCTTAAGCCACCACAAGCTTAAGCCAGACAAAATCCCCAGCATGGAGGGGGAGGTGGGGACAAAGTTCCACCCCTAGGTGAGGAACTATTGGAAATTGATAGCTGCTGGGAGAGACAGAGTCAGTTTTCTTTAAGGTTATAACCCCTAGTAAGTTGACCACAATCCACAGGAAGGTCCCACACCCAAAATTATTTGGGCAACACAAATTGGACTAGATGGACTTTAACAAAAAAAGAGGGGACACAAAGTTGGGTGGGTAGGGAAGTAAGGGTGGATCTGGGGAGAGGTGGAGAAAGGGAGATTAATGTGATCAAAGTACATTATATGAAATGCTCAATTAATAAAAAAATATTTTAAAAGAGAAGCTGAGGACTAGCTACAGAACCACAGTGAGGCTTCTTGAGTAATGGAAGACTGCACATATAAAGTTGGGCTGTGTAGCACAGATATGTGCATTTACCAAAGCTCATTGAATTTTACATTTAAGATCTACACATTTGGCTGAGGATGTAGTTCACTTGGTAAAGTACAAGCCTACATAATGCACAGGGTCCTGTGTTTGGCCCATAGCATCTCATAAACCAGGCATGGTGATTCATGCCTGTAATTCTTGCATTTGGGAGATTGAGGCAGGAGGAATAGAGACCAAAACATTCATCCCCAGTGACATAGTTCAACAGCAGCCTGGAATACATGAGACTCTGTATGGAGGCAGGGGGGAGACAATGAAGGAGATGGGGAGGAGAGGAGAGAAGAAGCAAGAAAACTGCATTTCCCTGTGTAGAAATTTTACAATGAAAAGAAAAGAAAAATACAAAGAATAAAAATATTTATATAACAGCCTTTCTACCCCATAATATTGGGTTAATAACCTATTTTGAGCACTTACCTAGACAAGCTACAACTCTTAGTACTTGACAAAAATCCAATTAAAGTCTGTATTTTACTGGCAAAAGAGTCTAATGTCCCTGCATGTAGATAGTTTGAGGTGACAAAGCCAAGAGTTGAACTCAAGAATCTGACCCTAGAAGCAAAGTTAACCACGGCCTCATTGCCGCCATCTCAAAGCCACATGTGTAACTATCTTGGGAAGGGCAAGCAGCACCTGAAGAGGACTTGGCCAACATGCCACTAAATAATTATCCAAACTAGGAAACTTCTAGAATAATGACAAATGGAGATTTCCAAGATCCGTTGAAAGCCACAATTAGACTAAGATCGCTGAGCTTATGGGGATTTCCCATCACTGAAGAATGTACACTCAAGACAAGGGCCAGTGGCTCAGGCATGATAGAGAAGAGATTGCCCTCCTGCATTTGCAAAAGTAACTGTACCCTGAAAGAATGAATAAAGGTGTTATCAATGGCCTTTATAAATCAAAGAGATAGAACTAAAGAGAAAGGGTTAAACTCCTTGGCGGGGGGGACAGAAGGAAAACAGTCCATTCATGTGCCTACGTTGCTTAGTAAAAGAGTTGGAAATTATTATAAGCTCAGACTAAACTGTAGCAACCATGATATGTTCCTTCTTCAAAAGTTAATATATGGAAAGTACCCATTACCATGCCTGCACTCAATAAATCATTGTTACTGCTATTATAATAGTATTTATGACTTATAAAAGCTAGAAAACAGCACTGTCTCTGCAGCTGATCAGAGCTTTATTAGAATTTTAATTCATTCTTTAAAAACAAATGTAGAAATTCGAAAGAGTTTAGGGTATTAAAGGCAAAAACTACTAGAAAACTTTTAAGGGCTTTCCAGTGAAGCCAGAGCTGTGACGAAGAAAGGTCCAGCAGTCAGCCTGCTCCAGAGATGTCAGCCAAATCAAATCTTCCCCAAGCCTTCCTTCAGAGGGCAAGAGCATCACCATCAACAAAAGCAAGTACATGGCTTTACCTCTCTCCACAGAGAATTCATACCCTGAAGAAAACTAAAGACTTCACCTCTGCCACTGACTTTTCTAAACCATCCTGCCAGGCATGGCCCTTGCTGACCAGGGGAACAGAGACGAGCCAGTCCTGATTTGTAACATGATATAAGGATGAAATTCCAGCTTATTCCTATCAATTAAAGAATGTGCTTTTGGCAGAGGCAGGTGGATCTCTGTGAGTTCAAGGCCAGCCTGGTCTACATAGTGAGTTCCAGGACAGCTGGGGCTACAGGGAAACCCTGTCTCAAACAAACAAACAAAAAAGTTCTTTTGAAATCTCCATGCTTATAAAATTATCTTTGAAAATGTGAAATATAGAAGAGGAAAAATTTTCAAGGGGAAAAGTTGGATGCTAAATATGTAAAGAAATTTCTCATTTACAAATGCATGTACATTTCATAGAAGGATTATACAAACTGGTCAGAACATAGTATCTGGATGTTGAGAGCTCAAAGTCCATGGGAAAATTGTTACCAAAAAAAGAGATGATTTTCCTGAGAAACTCGAAGCCATACTGATATTTATTTTGGCTGTAGTAATCTGTGTATAAAATGATGAATTGTGGCTGATCTCTCAACTTATGAGGTGTCTGTCCCCAAAGACCTCCTTTCTATATCTGTTTAAGTGATTTGCCAGGATCCTGCTAGCTAGAAAACTGAGTAAGCTAGCAGCAGCCCTTGCTGGAGAAAGTTGGCCAGATCCTGTGTCTCCCCATCTTAGACACCAAGTATGAAAAATGATCTAAAAGGGGCCCCCTTAGACCACTCATTATATAGATACCCAAACTAGATGGAGGCCTTTGAACGAGAATGACTCACCCAAGGGATAAAAAGGACCATCATGAGCATCCTGCATCCCATTGGAGGAAAAGAGATGCCAAAGCCATCCATTTTACCTAAGGAGGGAGGTCAGGTGTTAGGTCATCTTGATTCTGCTCTCATATTAAGACACAAGAATGTCAGTCAAGGGGCTGGAGAGATGACTCAGGGCTAAGAACACTGGCTGCTCATGCAGAGGACCTGGGTTCATTTCTTAACACCCACAACTATCTGTAACTACAGTTCCAACGCCCTCTCTGGCTTCTGAGAACACCAGATGTACACATGGTACACTTCCATTCATGTAGGCAAAACACTCAGACACAAAATAAAAATAAATATATCTTTTTTTAAAAGAGAATGTCAGTCATAAATTGTGCTTCTCAGAACAAGAACGGTGTCTTCTTTGATGTTCTACCTGGCTCAGGCTTGGACCTAAGGGGATGGGCAGAGAAGCCTCTAACAAAATCAGGAGTCCATTCCCCATCCATTGTTTGATGCTCTGGGGACTTGCGCTTTCTCTTCTCCATCAAACATACCTCTTCTCAGGGAGTCGTCTCAGTTACTCGGGTTGTTCTTTGTTTTCTCTTTTATTGTAATTTACTTTTTGAGTTATTGTGGCAAAGTACATATAGCATAGATTCATCACCATAACTGTCTTTAAGTGTAAGTTTCAGTAGCATGACGTACATTCTTACGGTTCCATTCCTGTGAGCGTGATCTTTCCTCAGAACTCATTTTCATCTTCCCAAATTGAGTCTCTGCACTGGTTAAACTGTAGCTCCCCATCCCACTGCCCTCAGTCTCTGCCAAGCATCAGTCTACCTATGGGTGTGTATTTGTCCATTCTAGGTTCTTCAGATAAGTAGAAAAAATGCAGCATTTCTCATTTTTCTGGCAGCTATTCTCAAACTTCACTGATTTGAGAGGTTACAACATATGCTAGAATTTTTGAGGTTACAACATATGCTAGAATTTCCTTCCTTTCTCAAGGCTGAATAATATTTTATTGTGTGTGTACAAACTGTTCCTGACTTATGAAGTTTAACTTGTAATTTTTATTTCCCTTTTTTAACATTGGGGGCATGTGCATGCCACCGTGCATGTGTGGAGGTCAGAGGACAGCCTTAGAGGCTGGTCCTTACCTTCCACCTTGTTTGAGACAAAGCCTCTTGCCGCTGACCTCTGCATATGCCAGGCTAGCTGGCTCACAAGCTTCAGGGCATTCTCCCGTCTCTTCCTCCCATCTCACTCTAGGAATTCTGGTATTGCAAATGCACATACTGCATCTGGCTTTATGTAGATTCGGGGATCCAAACTCAGGTCTTCACACTTGCATAGAAAGTGCTTTATTCACAGAACCATCTTCCTGCTTTCACTCTACCAGGGCTACACTGCCAGGACAGGACTGATATATACACCCCTGTAGCACTCCTCAGAGAACCCAAGAAATCTAGTGGGACCTACAAAAGTTTTAGACATAAGAACTGACTCAGAACATTTTAGAGATGTTCTCACCTATTCAGGCTTTATATGGTGAGAAAAGGTAAGTTTCTAGTGACCCATAAAGACACCACATACATAGCTGGTAACCCACTTACGATTACAGTGGACAGTCTCTAGAGGGAGGCTTGGCATCTTTGCAATGAACTCTTTCAGTCCACAGTAATGGTGACTAGTAAATGTAAGCTGCTTTGTATTTACTGTGACCTAAGTAGATGGTAACATTTTCCAAAGGAGACACTCAGGCTGTGGAAATGTATGTTTCTGTGTTACCACATTTACCGACTGTTATTTGTAATCAATAAATATTGCCTGACATTAATAGATTGGATTATGCTTTCCCCCAACACAGCCTTGTCTTTTTTAAATTTTCATTTGTTATTTTACGTGCACGAGTATCTTGCTTGCATGTGTGTAAGTGCACTCATGACATGCAATGCCCACAGAGGTCAAAGAAGGCATCAGATTTCCCTGGAACTGGAGTTGCTGATGGTTGTTAGCTGCCATGTGGGTGCTGGGAATTGAACCTGGGTCCTCTGCAAGTGCTCTTAACCACTGAGCCATCTCTCCAGCCCCAACACAGCATTATATTTCCTACAGCTTTTCACTCCTTTGTAGGAGCCTCCCCCAGCATTTAGAGCATAGTATTCAGTGCAAAGGTATATGACTATGAATCAATATGAATAAATGAATTAATACAAAATACACAAGAGTGTTTGGAATAGAGTCACTGTACATTTCGTGCACTTTCTCACTATTAGCTCAATCTGTTCTCACTCCCCTCCATGAACTGAGATGGAAATCTCCAAAATGCAGAGCTTCTATACTTGCAAACTCAATTCACCGTTGTCTGTAGACCACAGGTGCTCTTTGTACCCACCTGGCACCTAGGATGCTTCCCACGAATTAAACACCTATTTTTTACCAGGCGCTCAACTGGCTCATTGTTTTGTTTAATCTTCATGACAATCTGATGAAGTGTATGATTACACTATTACATCTCTTATTACAGAAGAGAAAAAAAAAGGATCTCGGGGCAGTGAGTTTGCTCACCCGGGTTTCACAGTTGGCATCAGCAAAACCAAGAATCTGGCTGGTCGCCTGACTTCAAAGCTGCTTAGAGGCGCTGCCTTAGGTCTGTGGCCTGGCACAGAGAGTAAAAAAGCAGTTGTTAAGGAAGAAATCCCATTTCTAAACAAAGGGATGATAGTTCCCTAAAAAGCTCTTCCAGTCTGCCTCTCCCACCTACTGACAAGAGAACTGCCTGTGGGGAAGCAGAGGAAGCCCGGCCCCAGGAGTGACTGCCTGTGATATTTCTGCACAGTGGTGGAAACAGACTGGAGTCTGGAATTCACCTGGCAGAAGCAAAGTGACAGTTCCCAGCCTCAAGCCCACCTGCTCACCTCACAGGGCCTCTGCTGCTGGCGGAGTTCAGTAAAGCTGTGTTCATAAGATCCCCCAGGGCACTAAAACATGTTGCTCTGCCTCTAAGGAGAAGTCCCCCTTCTACCACTGGCTTCTATCATGATTGAAATATCATGGAGACAGCAAGTGTAAAGATAAGGACAGATGACCAAAATTTCACACACCTGCCTACACTCACCTTTTTTGTTTTAAAAAAAAAAATTCCTGCTTTAAAATTTAAAACTCAGGATTCCATGGGATTATGAACATTTAGTTTGATAATGTATGGGTATGTCATGACCACAGGTTAACAGATGTTAAGCACTGAGTGGATGCCATCCTATAGATAGGATACATTATTAAATTAATATAATTATGTAATAGGAACAATAAATGTAAACTGACTCACCCTATAGGTGATTCAATTCTGAACCTCTATAGTAGCTCAAAAAAGTAGACAATGGAATCTTCCATTTTATAGATGAAGAAACTGAGGCCCAGAGAGCACATGTCCATAGGTCAGACCAGGCCACTGTTTTGCTACAGAAGTAGCTCACTCAAAGGTTATCTGTTTATTGATACTGAACTACATTAAAAAACACAAATAGCAAGTGACATCTCAAGTGGCTTCAAAGTGTGTGCTATGGGTTGGATGAGTCCTGTATTGGAAGCTTTGTCTCTGGTCCGGTATATTGGACACTGGGTCTCCTGTGTGGTAAATGAGACACTTGATCTTCAGTATAGTGTATTAGAAGCTTCATCTCAGATGTGATATATGGGAAACTTGGTCTCTGGTGCAATGATGTGAAAGTGATGGAACATTTAACAAAAGAGGTGGAGCCTAGTGGGAAATCTTCAGTTCTTCGGGGTTGTGTCCTTAGAAAGGACTTCTGGTCCTCCTGGGCATTATAAAGGTCTGAGCCTGATCCCTGAATCGCTTTCTCTTTGGACACTAGTTTTGTGATGTGCTCTCCCTCCTCCCTGTATTCCTGCCATCTGTAGCCAACTGCCACAAGATCCTCAGCAAACCCCAGCTGATGTCGGAGCCATCTCCTTCAAACTCTAGCACTTAGAGCCAAATAAACCTCTTAGCTTTGTAAAGTTGCCCAGCCTTGGGTATTTTACTTACATTTTAAATTTGAAATGGTATTTCACTTACTGACTTTACAGAAAATGGACTACTATATCAGAGAGCCCAGTCATTTGGAGTTACTTCACTTGAAAATATGTTTGACACAAATACTAAAAGATTGTGTTGGATTAATTAGACTGAAGGAGTATGAGAGAGAGAGTATTGTTTTTGATTTTGGTTTTGTTTGTTTGTTTTGAGTTTCCAGGAGTATATAGTATAATAAACAGTGTCAGAGAAGAAAAAATAGCCAGTAGTTGGGTAGAACTGATCAAAATATAGCTTCACTTCTTAGAGCATATGATACAAATTTTAGAAGCTCTGTGCTCTGGAAACAAAGATTGTTTGAAATGAGTTATACATATTTAAAATTTGGGGAAAAAAGTCATCCATTAGACTAGAAGACAAAATGGCTTCTCTTGTGAGCCCCATGTGAAAATGGAGGCCTTCCCTGATGTGAGCATTTTCTCTCCCTTTTCAAGTGTGGACTGGCTCCTGGCTCACCTCTCAGCCTCACTGAGCATGCATGGCCTGTGTTCTGAGCATATATTCCCCATGTTCCTGAGCTCTCTGGGGGTTGGGATCTCATGCTCAAGTGCAATGTATGTGTGCTGAGATTAGGTTAAGGACATTGGCCAACATCACGCAGCTGGTTTCTGGTGAGTCAGGATTTGAACCCAGTTGAGTCCTGGGCCTATGATGTTCTTGCTGCCTCTGTAGAGCCTCTGTTTTAAATCATTGGCCTTCAACATGTTTCCAAGATATTAGATATCAGTGTGTCTCTAGACAACCAAGCAGAATTTCTAAATATAAGGTACCTGAACTCATTTGATATCTTCATCTTTTTTAAAAAAATGTCTGAAAAAATATTTTTAATCTCTTCTTTCAAATATCCAGGAGGTGATCATTTTATACCATTCTGAAGTATATTTGAATTCTATTGTTTTCTAATAACTTGTTACTGATCTTGATAAAATTCCTTTGAATAAGATGAGCAGAGAAAACTGTTTCAGTGTCCTTAAAAATTCTAAATTTGTTGTTCAGATTTTGAAGAAAGAAAATCTGCTTAAGCTCAAACTTGCCCAGGCTAGGTGCTGCACCGTGCTTCCTTGTTACCCAGGGGATGCCCTTGCAAGCACTGGCCTCGGGTGGTGCCACAGAGACCAAACCGTGAGCTGGGCTTCATCCATATCAGGATGTGCTCCATTCTGGGAGCCAATATTGCAGTGTGATGGGTGGAAATTAAGCTGGAGGGATGAAGTAGGGAGCATTGCACTGTGGCAAAAAGCACTCAGAAGGAATGGAAACTTCTCCTCCAGGAGTTCTAAATGGATGCCTTTGTTGTTTTTTAATCCCTCTCTTCAACTTCCAAATAGAGTTGCCAGATAAAATACAAGACACCAGCTAAATTTGAATTTCAGCTAAACAAGGAATAATTTTAGTGTGTGTCCTATGCAGTATTTTGGACATACATATGCTGAAGTATTATTCACTGTTTACACGGAATTCAAATTTAGTGGTGCATCCTCCTGTTTTCATTTATGAATTCAAACACCCTACAGACACCACATGGAGTCTAGATCCAACTATCTTCGAAATATTAATGAATAAAGCAAGAAAGGTAGGCAAAGAAGGGAGGAGAGGCGAAGGTGGGACAGACGGATGAAATACTGGCCGTCTGCCAAGTAAAATAGCTAAAGTTTGCAAAAAAGAAGTTCTAAAACTGAGGTCATAGGATGGAAAATGTCTGTTTCAGAGAAAGAGAGAGCGAGAGAGAGAGAGATCCTGTTAACATCTCAATACCACTGCTCATCCAAAAATGGAAAGCTGTGGAATTGTGAGAATTCTTAGCCTTGGAACTTGGTTGGAATATACAACTGTTTATTAACTGCAGAGCGTTTTTTCCTGTGAGATGCTTTGGTAATTGGATATCAAACAAAGCTACCTACCTTCAGTTTATGTTACTAAGACATCTTTGAAACATGGTGGATAACCTTCTGCTTGTGTTGTGCTGAACTGCAGAAAACTGTCACATAGAGAGGAGTTTGCCCTGTTTAAGACAAGTCTCAGTTTGGCTGCAAAGCAGAAAGATGATTTTTTCTTTCACGTTAAAAGTAATAGCTCACAGCTCAAGACTGATTTTTTTTTTTCCTTTTATCTTTAACCAGACAAATTACTCTAACCAGGAAACCTCTTGTCTTCATCCTGGATGTGTCACAGACACATCCTACTGTCCCTAGGAGATGCCTTTTAATGGGGGGGGGGGTAATGCTTGGAATGTTTAGAATGTTATTTCATGCAAGCTTACCAGATTTTGACCTGCAGTCACAGCTGGATCAGGCCTTAAACAGGGTAAGAATCAATTCCTGCTGGTCTATCTTCAGTACAGCAAGGGTGGGATGGTTATGTGGGGAGCGCAGCCAGTGGGGTTTGGGCTGTCTGTTGAATATGCTAATATGAGTGTTCTGTGAAAGGAAAGCATGGATGGTTCCTGTCAGTGGCTAGAACAACAGTCCAACATATGGCAGAGTTGGGATCGCTATGGAGGGCACTGGCTCACATTCTGATTTGGGGTGAAAGGGAAAAAAATTCTGTAGTTTTAACAGATATTTCAAAAACTGTGCCTGCAGCTCCCTCTAAGCCAAGCAGCTGTGGAGGAGCCTCTCATTTCTGATAGCTCTTTTTTTTTTTTTTTTTTTTTAACTTGCATCATTGTTCCTACTTTAAAATAAAGATCAGCTTAATAGTGCAAGAGGTTTCCTGACCAAATCATATATTTTTTAAAAATTTGTAGAATAAAAACCATCATGCTTTTCTGTCTTTCCTCTATTCTGCAACTTAATAGCTTTTTTATAAGGTACATGGTGTGATTAATTCAGAAAAAACAATTGCATGTGCATGCTTTCCATTTAAGGGAGTTTTTTAAAAAGTCCCTAAGCCAGTCTCTTTCTAAAGAGCCAGAGATGGAACCTCCCTACAAGCTAGCAGCATGTGGAAACTCACCAGGAAGACACAAGGAGCCACATGACCCACCTGTGACAGCTTAGAAACAAGTGCAGTTTATTAGGAGAAATAGCCCAAGAAAATTGTCAGATGATATTACCAGGCCAGTTGCTGCAGTAGATTCAAGTATTGTGGTCAAATAGCTTTTTCCTCCATTCTAACCTCCCAACTGTGTTCCATAGGCAGGGTGTATATCAGATTACCTAATGAGCTTTTGAAGATATTAATAAGGAATGGGGAGATGGCTCAGTGGGTAAGGTGCTTGCTATGCAAGCATGAGGGCCTGAGTTCAGATCCCCAGCACCTACAGAAAAGCAAAGTGTGGTGGTGTGTGCCTGTAACCTTAGTACTGTAGGTGGATGGAGGCAGGAGGATCCCTGGAACTCACGGCCAGCCAAAACAGTGAGGTCTAAGCTCAGTAAGAGAGATTCTGTCCCCAAAATGAGGTGGATAGTGATATTAGAAGATGCCCAACATCAGCCTCTGACCTCACAGGAGCACACACCGACACACATTCACCACACATACACAAAATGAATGAATAAGTAAATAAAATCACAATATTAATAAATCAAATAAATATTAATCAAGCTGAGCGTGGTGGGACATGCTCCTTGTCCCAACAATTCAGGAGGCTGAGGCAGGAGAATTGCTTGAGCTGAGGAGTTAGATACTAGCCTGGGCATTGTAAGATCCTAGCTCAAAAAAAAAAGAAACAAAACAAAACAAATCACTACCTGATCCTCTAATTGGTGATATGTGTTAATGGTCAAAAATCATAACTGAGGGGGCTGGAGAGATGGCTCAGCAGATAAGAACACTGACTGTTCTTGCAGAAGACTGAGTTCTAATCCCAGCACCCACATGGCAGCTAACTGCTGTCTGCAACTACAGTTCCAGGGGATCCGCCAGTCTCTTCTGTCCTCCGCAGGAATTGCACAACTGCACTTACCTACATGCAGGCAATACACGCATACACATAAAATAAAAATAATAAATATCACTTAAAAAAATCATAACTGAGACCAGGTCTTGTGGTGCAGGCCTATAATCCCAACTGCATGGGAAGCTGAGGCAGAAGGCTGCATGTTCAAGGCCATCCTGGGCTACAGAGTAAGCCTCGGCAGCTTAGTGACATTCTGTCTCAAAATGAAAAGTAAAAAGAAAGAAATGAATTTAGCCTAGGAGTTCAACTGATGAAAGGATAATGAAAATCTGGTACATACACATAAATGGAATTTTATTCAGCCATAAAAAATACATGAAATTAGGAAATCTGCAAGAAAATGGATGCGTCTGGAAAATATTATATTAAGTGAGGATTCCCAGACTCAGAAAGACAAAAACCACATGTTCTCTCTCATATGCAGATCCTACTTTCTAATTTTTATATATGTGTATTTATGTGGAAGTGAGTGTGGTTGGAGACCAGAAAACTAGAGGGGATCATCAGAGGGGGAAGGAGGCTAAAGGAAGGGATGGGGGGAATAAAACTGTGAATTAAAAGGGGAAGGGAACTACTAGGGCCAGGAGGGTATCAGTGGGGAGGTGGGAGCAGAGGAGCGGAGGAAGATGAGCAACACAAACAAAGTAGGTAAGAAAATCCCTGGCCCTCCTCCACCAGAGTCTCATTCAGTGTGTCTAGATTTGGGCCTAGAGATCTCTGTTTTTGAACTTTCCCAATTGATTTTGATAATGAGTTAGATTAGGAAACCACCATCGCCCTGACTGAATTGAATTAGTTCAGTAACAAAAGGGGATTTAATTTTTTTTAAAAAAATGCACATTCATACAGTCCATTGTTTTCTCACCTTCAGCTTTTCTTAGTGTGACTCACGCCTGCTTTGCATCTCGTGACCTCATCCCTCCCTCCCCTCCCATCTCTCTCTCTCTCTCTCTCTCTCTCTCTCTCGCTCTCGCTCTCGCTCTCGCTCTCGCTCTCGCTCATTTCCTTGGTGGTTCTTCTTCCACAGGCCTAGATTTCCCAAGACAAAAATAAAAACAAGATACCTGAGGTAGGCCACCTTAAACAAGGCTTATAATAGGTCTGGAGATTGATAGGCATGCCATTGATATCCATGTGGCTCTGCGGAAGATCTCAGGGTGAATCACTCTGGCAAGAGTATGTGATGGAGGAAGTGATCTTATGGTGATGCAGTAAACACAGGGAGACATTCAAGGATCCAGCTTGAACTTTTACAACTCTCTGGAAGTCACTCCAGGAGACCAGCATTTCCTGCCAAACACAGTACCCCCAAGACCAAAGGTCTTCCTGCTAGGCCCCACCTCCTAAGTTTTCCACTGTTCTTCAGTAGTGTCACCCTGGAGACAAAGCCTTTAATAAGTGAACCTGAACTATTGGCTAAGCTGATTACTGCTGGATGAAGAAAAGCTGATCTTTTATTTAATGTTTTTAAAATTCTGTTATTTTATTATTTTTATGTGTATGAGTGTATCGCCTGCATGTATGTAAGTGTACCCATGTTGTGCAATGCCTATGGAGGTCAGAATTCCCCTGGAACTGGAGTTATGGTGAAATGTCTCAGCAATTAAGAGCACTGGTTGCTCTTGCAGAGGACCAGGGTTCAATTTTCAGCACTCAAAGGGCAGCTAACAACCATTCGTAACTCCAGTTCCAGGGGATCCCATGCCCTCTTCTGACCTCCACAGGCATTGCACAACACAAATGTACTTACATACATGCAGGCAGTACACTCATACACATAAAATAAAAATAATAAATGAAACATTAAAAAATAAAAATGATTAAGATGTTCTGTATGAAATAAACAAAAATTCAATTAAAAATTTACAAAAAACATTATGTTCAAATTCCCAGCCTAACCTTTACAATCTTTTATAATCTTTCCTCATCCGTTTCTTTCTTTTTCTTCACACAATGCTGGGAATTGAATCCTGGAATTGTCACATGGTAGAGAAGTGCTCTGCCACTAAGCTACACGACACTAGCTCCCTATTTATTTTGTCTAATCTCCCTTCCCACTGGCCCCTGTGACTACCCCAGTATGACCTGGAGTTTTCCCTCTCTGCAGCTTTGTTCATGCCATTCTCTGCACCAAGCGGCTTCTGTTCATTTTTCTTTGAGGCTCTCTCTTGGTTCTCACATGAGATCATCTCTCATTTCCCCATGGGAATGCTATCAGTTCCACAGGCCAGCTCAGTCTCTTCCTCCACCATTATACCAAATATCACAGGTGCCTGATTTTGCCCCTAATTATTTACTCACAGTATAATGAAGATGCAGCCATCCCATGGTAACTGTGGGGGATTGGTTCCAAGACCCACAGAGGATACCAGAATCCCTTAAAGGGGCAGAGTGTTTGAACGTAACCTATGCACATGCTTTCATGCACCTTAAACCATTTGTATATTACTTATGATGCCTAACATTATACAAGTGCTATGTAAATAGTTGTTATGTCACAATTTGTAAGATTTAGTGACAATGGAAGTCTGCACATCTTCAGTAAAGATATAATTGAAAAAAAAAATCTTCAGTTTATAGTTGGTTGAATGCACAGGTACAAACCCCATGTATATGACTATATTGGTAATAAATATGTAATACGCTTATAGAATCTCTACAAAATGGAAATTCACTTTTGTTCTTGTCTAAATACTTGGAACTACATGCTAAGGAGGTATTAGCACAGTGACATAGAATCTAGAACCCAGGGTCCAGAACTGTCTATTTTAATCCCCTAGCCAGATGATACAAGGCTAGAAAAGCAAATAAAGGGCAAGAAATGATATTACATCTGCTTGTTGGTTTCTCTTTCCAAAAACCGGAAATCATATAGAAACCAAACTTGGACAATAGACTCCATAATGGAGTCCACACGTTTTCATGCTCAGTACTTCGTTTATTCCATTGTATCAACAAATAGAGACTATACATTTATGTTGATCTTCTGCTTAAGTCTTTGGTTGTATATCTGAGATGTAAGCCATAGATGATTTAAATCTTGGTCTCCTTTAATGTAACCCATAGACAGGGAGGAGAATTGTTATATGTGGTACTTAGTGCCTGTACTAATACTGATTACAGGACACAGGAATGGCTCCAACACCTCAAGGTCACAGTAAAAGTTCAACAATCCTAGAACCATATATTTCAGACCCGGCTTGTGAAAGCTGAGCTATCAACGACAGTTTTCCCAGCTCACAACTTACTTGATATTCTAAGGGCTCTGCCTCTCGTAATGGGCCTGAACTCTGTTTTTTTTTTCTTCCTAGTGATAGCATTCATCCACAAGGTCACAAAACCACAAATGGGCAAGTAGAGCTTAGCCTGGGCCCAGCCCCCTGCCCACATAACAGGGATGGCACTTGAGGTAAAGCATGCTGGTGTCCAAAGAGCACCACCTGGGTATATGCTCGGTCTCATCCTACAGGCTCAGCCACTGATAATCTGAGTTCTCCAACATGGCTGTGGGAAAACTGAGGGAATTTGTCTCTAGTACATCTACCCTTAAAGAAGGGCTAAAGGAAGGAAAATAGCAGAACAAAGCCAAGCCTTTCAAAAGGGAAGGAAAAGACAAGTGAAAATGAAAGGGAGCACTGACAGCTGCCCTTTACCTTGTTTCTCCAGTTATGTTCTACAGCCAAGCAAGCATTATAATCACAGTTAGTACCTGTAGAAGACGCACATAAGACAGTTGTCTTTTTACAAGTGGAGAAGATAAATGGAGTGAAATAGAGCTAAGATTTTTATGCTCCACTCAGCATAAAGCATCAACACAGAAGAGCTGTGCTAATTTATCTGTGAATGTGGCAATACTTAGAACAACCCCTAAGGAAAATGTATAAAGCGTTATAAATACACCACAGTGGACCTCTAAAAAATGTTCACTGAAAGCAAGGAAGCAAGAAGAGGATACAAAACAAAAGGGGGAAAAAAAAAAACAGAGAAAATAGCAAGCAAGCATAAATTCCAAGTATCAGTGATGATCTTTAATGTAAATGTAATGTAAATAGTCTATCCACAACAATTGAAGAGACCTTGATAGAGCTTTGACTCTCACAAAAATTAAGTCAAGGATGGGACTGGAGAGATGGCTCAGGGGTTAAAAGCATTTACTGCTCTTCCAGAGGACCCCAATTTTGTTCCCAGCACTCTCATTAGGTGACTCACAATCACCTGTAACTCTAGCTCCAGCAAATCTGATGCCCCCTAATGGCTTCTTCTGGAACCCATACATATGGCATGTATACACACAGACACACACATGTACACACGAATAAAAAATAAAAATAAGTCTAAAAGAAATTAAGTCAAAATGGATCACATTCTTAAATATAAAACAAAACCATAAAACTTCCATAGAGGAAAAACTAAGTGTGATAGAATATTGTCCCCTGGAGATGTACAGAGGTAAGGATTGCTGCTTTGTGTGGTAAAAGCAACTGTGCAGAGTCGATGGGATACTGAACATACTCTGCTGCTGTCCAGGAAGGTGAAGGAAGGGCCCTGAGCAAGGAAGGGAGGCGACCTCTGAAAGCTAGAGAGGAAAGAATGGACTGTCCCCATGGACTTTCAGGAATGTGGGCCTGTAACATCTTCATTTTAGCACATTTCACATTGATAGTGATCTGACCTCCAGATTGCTTAAGAAAAAATTGTATTCTTTAAAGCAATAAAAAAACCTGGGAGGGGGGATTGGGACCTGAAACTAAGAAAGAAAGATAAATTGGGTCTTAAAAATCAAAAGCTGTTATTTTATAAAATAACAACTAAGAAGGGCTAGGGAGATGGCTCAGTGGGTAAAGAACTTGCCGTGCAAGCATAAGTAACTGAGGCTGAATGCCCAGCACCCACATAAAAAGTCTGGTGTGTCAATGGATGTCTTTAACCCCAGCATTGGGAGGTAGAGACAGGAGCACCCCTGGGGCTTGCTGATCAGCCAGTGTAACCAATTGGTGAGCTCCAGTTTCAATGAGAGACCCTGACTCTAAAAATAAGGTAGAAATAGAGGAAAACATCTGATAATTGACCTCTGGCCTCCACAGTACATGCCTGGGCACATACACACACACATACAAAACACTTTCTTAAAAGACCGACTAAGAAGATGCCATCAGAAATTACAGAATAGGAGAAAATATTGTAAACCATATATCCAGTAAAATATGTATATCTAGCATATGTAAAGAACTCTCAAACCTTAGCATTGAGGAAACAAACATGAAAATTACAAAAATGGGCAAAGGACATGGGGACATTTCACTAAAGCAGATAGCAGGTATTCAGGTGGCAGAGGAGCAAAGGAAAGACAGGACACCTGTTAGCTTTGAGAAAAGTGTAACTTAAAACCCCAATAAGATATTCCTACACCTCCCACATTGGCTAAAATAAAGGATAATGCCAACACCAGATGTTGGCAAGGATGCAGAGAAACTGGCTCACTGCACTGTGCTGCTGGAAATGTAACGTTCTATAACTACTCCAAAGAATAGTTTGGCAGTTTCTTTTATTGCTAAAAATGGACCAGAAGTCGCATACTCAGGCATTCATCCCAGAGAAATGAAATTTTATTTTCACACAACTTGTACATGAAAGTTCATAGCAGTTTTATTTGTAAAAGACAAAAACTGGAAAGTAACTAAATGTTCACAGCATAACATACTACTCAGTGGTAAAAAGTATGAACTACTGATACACATGACAGCTTGGACAAGTCTCAGGGAACTTATGCTGAGTGAGGAAAAAGGCCAATTTCAAAGGAATGCATACCCAGTTATCCATGTATGAGCATCTATGCAATACATAAGTGTAAAGATGAAGATGGATCATGATTACCAGTGGTTAGGGATGAGAGCAGAGCACTGGCCTCAGTGTGGCTAAAAGGACCTTGTAGACATGCTGAGGCTGAATGTCTTATTAGTAGTAGATCATTGCATGTTACTACATGTGTGATCAAATTGTTCACAGCACCTCTCTCTCTCTCTCTCTCCAGCACC
>NW_008348662.1:1386630-1480708 GCF_000622305.1 Nannospalax galili | reverse complement strand
TCTCTCTCTCTCTCTCTCTCTCTCTCTCTCTCTCTCTCTCTCAGTCCATGAGTAACTGATGGAACGGAACCCAAAGTGTTATAATGTCAGTTTTCTGGTTTTGACATTGTACTACAGTTACAACAAATGCTAACATTTGGTGCCATAAGTGTAACTTAGTCATAGAACACTTGCTTGGCAGGTATGAGAGCCCATGTTTCATACACTGCACCAAAAAAGAAACAAAGATATTAACACTGGCAGAGTCTGGGGAAAGGGTGTTCAGGACATCTTTGTACATTCTGTAACATCGTCATGTAAATCTGTATTTTATTTTATTTTATTTTACTGTTCTTTCTCTTATTATTTTGTACGTATTTCATACATATCATCCCAAACAATCTTAATCATCTTTATACCCCCATCCCAAACTGTGCCCTCCCATAGCTGCCCCCCCAATGGAGCCCATATACTCTGCCATCCCTCTTAAGGCCCACTGTGTTATCAGTGTCCCCAGCTATTTCCCCAGTCCAAGTCCATCTGCTGAACCTAGTCAGCCTACCTAGAGTCCCTTGTTTTAGGAAGACCAGCTCTTCTTCATCTAGCAGCAATCAGTTGCCATCATTCCTTTAGGTAAGATTGGGGTCTGCTGTTCATTTTCCCAGTTCTATGCTGGGTTATTGTCTGCCTGAGTTTGCATGGGTCTTATGTATGCTGACACCATTACTATAGAATCATACGAGCAGGTTCCCAGGAGCTTGTAGGACTCTGTTTCCATATGGTCATGCACCACCTCCCTGGCTCGTACAGTCTCTCTGCCCCCTCTTCCGCGATGGTCCCTGAGCCTTGGGTGGATGAAGTTTAATAAAGGGGTCCTGTCCAAAGACCATTATTTAGCAGACACTTGATCCCTACACTTTGGCCATTTGTGACCTTTTGTGTTCCTGGCCCTCTGCTGCATGAGGGAGCTTCGTTACTGAGATCTGAGAAATTCCTTAGTGTCCTCTTCTTTATCCCTGTTCTGTGTTCATGAGCCTTAGGTGTAGAGGTTGCATTGCAGATGTGTCCCTTAGGCCTGGGCAATTCATAGACAATGTTCGTGTGTGACCAGTTGTGGTACTTGGTATTAGTCTCTGATTGCTGCAAAATGAGTTTCTTTTATGGGTGGTGACTGGAATATTAGTCCAGGAAAGACTGTGAATCTGTATTTTAAAACACACAAATGAACCCCAAAGAAGGTGCTATTCTTTTTCAACGTTCCTTTCTAGTCTCGGTCTGCATAATAATTAAAGTAACTGGTGAGAATATAACAGAATTCTCAGGTGCTCCAGGGTGTCCAACATCAGAGTCACAGAGTATTCAGTTGTTTTCTTTCCTTTCCACAAACTGGGCATTGGCAGATCCTTGGCATTTTCTGTCTGCAAAACCATGCCTCCTTTTGGTGTGCTAATTATCATCTGTGGCCTGAACTAAAAATGCATCAGAGTACCTAGCAAATATCAAACTGCCCCAGTCCAGATGGCTCAGCAGTTAAGAGCACTGGCTGCTCTTGCAGAGGACAGATTCCCATCACCAACCTCATGGCTAACAACCATCTGTGACTCCAGTTCCATGGGATCTGATGCCTTCTTCTGGCCTCCATGTGCATTGCATGAAATGGGTGCACTTAACATCCATGCAGTCCAAACACTCATACACATAAAATAAGAATAAATAAATAAAAATCCATTAAACTATCCCAATCCACCTATTATCATGAGTGTACACACACACACACACACACACACACACACACACACACTCACATATCCTTTCTTTGCCCTTCATCTCTTACCTGCTTGTCAAAGCTGGGGAATCCCAAATCCCATGGAATCCTGGACAGGCTCTCTGTCAACATCTGCTGTCCCGTTGTCCTCAGTACAGATATGAAATGGCCCCAGCAGTTTGTGAAGTGCATTGGGTCTCCTCAAGCTCTGGAGGCCCTTGGCTGCTTCACAGTTCTTTTAAGGTCGGGCAACTTTTCTCTTGTTAGACCAAGGCCAGCCCCAGCCTGGCTCAGAGCACACAGACTGTCTTTGGGCCTTTCTGTCCTTCTTCTTTCCTTTACCCTTATCCCCCACTAACAGGCAATAAGTTGGCCTTCTGCAACACAGTAGGTGTTCTCTTGAACATTGTAGGTCCTGAAATTTACCAAATGTGGATGCTTTCTTCTCCCATGCTCATGTTCCATTCTGTCAAGACACTTCCAGATAAACCAAGTTGACAAACCCATATACTGAGGCTTGAATAACTGATAAAACTAAAGTGTGGGTGGCATCTAAGAGAATGAACTCTAGGGGCTAGAGCTCTAGGGGCTAGCAGTTAAGAGTCCTTGCTGTTCTTCCAAGGACCCAAGTTTGGTTCCCAACACCCACATCAGGTAGCTCAAAACTGCCTGCAGCTCCAGCTCAAGAGGATCTAATGCCCTCTTTTAGACTCTGAAGGCATCTACATTCACATACACACATACTCATGCACAGCTACACACATATATACACGTAAGTGAAAATAAAATAAGTCTTTAAATTCATGTATAATCGCTAAATGTCACATTTTTCTCTCTACCTGCATCTCACCATCATTGCTTCCTTTAGTGAGGGTTTGAATAAGTAGCTTAACCAAGGAAAAGACAATAAGAGAGATGTTTTATACCCCCAAGTCATCCTGCTTGGTAGTTCATAGACATGTTCTCCCTGGCTGGGTAGGTAGCATGGATAATGATTTAGAAGTCATGAAGGTTATCTGCTTCCATATCAAATTCAAGCAGGAGCTCCTCTCAGGAAAGTCCTATGTCTTAGGAAACCCATAAGGAGAGGTAAAGTCTGATTAGGGTCACTACATCCTGTTGATACTTTCTCAGCTGTTGCCTGGCAACAGTTTATACACAGAAGCCACTACAGTTCTAAACAGAAAGAAGGCAATGTGGTGATGCCAAAGAGTGACCCCTAAAGATCAACTCTTCTGTGGATGAGAATCCTGACTCCCCATTGCCATGACCCTGCCTGGCACATGCATATGAGATGAAGAGCAGAGACGAGTTACTGTAGACCCAGACCCCAAGCTAAGGGGAAGACTGTCATTGCCCACCATCATGGGTACTGTGGTCACAAAACACAACACGGCTTACATTCTTCCTGAGGCTAATTTTTTCCTAAAAGCTGGCTTAAAAATTAGTTCAGGTATAGGAAAAAAAAAACTAAGTTTATTAGAAGATGAGATGCTTTTAGGAAGCCAAGTGATAGTCATTTCACATCAAGGATGTTAGTACTTGCTAAGTGAGCCTTGTTGAAATAGGCTGAATTGTACCTTGCATACATTCCCATGTCTTGTCCTTGACTTGGTCATCCAACAAGTTCAACTGACTGGAATAAACAAAGGACACTTATCAGAAACAAGGAAGGCATGGGTGATGGAGTTGGAGGTGAGGAGGCAGCTGGAGAGGTAGAGCTTCCAACACTAGAGTGTAGGCTTCTTTGTATCTTTTAAGAAACCAGTGCATGAACAGGCAGAGTACAGTGAGACCTGTGTATCATAAAATTAATATTAAAAAATATTTCATTATGTTTATTGTTGAGTGTTTTAGCCGTAGGTGCTGGAGGGATGGCCAGCAGTTAAGAGCACTGGCTGTTCTTGCAGAGGACGTAGGTTCAGTTCCCAGCACACACATGGCGACTAACAACCATCTGTAACTCCAGTTCCAGAGGATTCCACCCTCTTCTGGCCTCTGTGGGCATTGCATGAATGGGTGCATTTATGAACATGCAGGCAAAACACTCATATACATCAAATACAAATAAATAAGTAATGTTTGGGCCACAGAAAAATGTAGCTGCTCAAGTCTGCAACTTACAAGAAAACGAATGAAGGCATTAGAGTTTCTAAAATCTGTGCTTCCCAAAATGTTGTCTGTCTGGCTTGCTTGCTTGCCTTTTCTTTTTCCAGTGCTGAGAACCTGACCCAGGGCCTTGGATTTGTTAGGCAAGAATTCTAACACTGAGTTGAGTTCCCAAATCCTTATATATTTGATGGCATCACAGACTTTCCTTATATGATACTTGCACTTTGTTGTTTCTCCTTTTTAGATGTAATTACTAACACCAAAAGGATTAAAGAAGGATGGGTAATCATGGTTTTATACTTTATGGTCCAAATTCAAATATATTTAAGTTCTTTTAAATAATTAATACAACAGTAAGTTATCACCTAGCCAAAAGCATATTATAAGGTATCTCTAAGGTTCAAAATTAAGCTTATACTAAAATGCTCTTACTTGGAGACTGATGATATGATTGTCAGTGCTGTGGAGCAATCTCTTATAAAGAGTGCTAACTGAGCCAGGGAGCCTTAGAAATTGCTGGGCAAATATGTAAACGATCAGGTGCTTAAATGGATAAAAATTATTGGCAGCACCTATATTAATACAAAAAATTTCCATTGGCTCATTATCAAACACCCAAGAATGCCAGATCCCCCAAGTGAGTCAGAGCTCTTGGATCATTTTGCTGGAGTAGTTAGCCAGAATCAACACCCTTGGAGTCAAATGAGGGAGAATTTCCAAATTCTGCCGATGTTATGACAACGCCCCAGCACCCAGCATCCAAGTTTGAGTTAGGATGACTCTCAGTCAATGCTCTACAGACACTCTACGTGGTCCCAATATTCCATTTGAGGAGCTGGAAGATGAGTATAGCTATCCTGCAGGTAGGCGAATGAACATTAAAAATCAACTCCTGAAACAGTGGTTCAAATGAAGAATTTGGTCCAGTTGTTGGAAGTTAGGGTCAGGTTGAGGAAAAGCATAGCATGTTGTCACTACCCAAGTCCTCAAAAGAAACACACTTGGAATTATTTTGGGGCAGGGAGACTTTATGATACAGGAAATCTATTTATTAATAGCATGTAAATTCACAGTCTATCATTTGTTTAAAATCTCATTCATATTCACAAAGCAATGCTCTTGAAAACTATTCAGTTCTGCTATGTTGTCTTCAATAATACCTGGTGAATAACAATACCAGTTTTGTTATTCACCTTGTAAAGAAACCTCAAGGAGGTATGTGGTTCTCTAGTTAACACAACTCATAGAAGACAGAGCTATTGGCTCTCGGCTCATAACAGCTGCCAGAGTTGACAGACCCTGGAAGGTGTTCTTAGAACCTGAGACTTAACCAGTATTCATTTTCCTCTTGTTCTGATCCCCGGTGCTTTTCTACAACAGAATGTGTTGCCTGTTTGAATTAAGAATTAGGTGTAGGGGAATGACTCAGCCAATAAAGTGGCTTGCCTTGCAAGCATGAGCACCTGAGTTCAATCCCTAGAACCCTGTAAAAAGCCAGGTGTGATGGCTTGCGTTTGTAATCCTAGCTCTGGGGAGATGGAGATGGTGGATCCCTGCAACTCACTGGGTAGCCAGCCTACCTACGTGGCAGGTCCAAGCCAGTGAAAGACCCTTTCTCAAAAAGAAAAAAGGAAAAGAAAGGTGACAAGCACCTTCATGTCCACACGAAAGAGAGAGAGACAGAGAGAATGAATTTGCATTAACCATAAAGGTATGTACAGAAATCAAATCCAGCATTTTATTTTGTAGCCTTGAAACTCGAATTATTTTTCTTTCTCTGGCCTCTTAACAATAGACTTAGGGGTGGAAAGTCTTTTTCATAGCAGGGCATCTGCAGTCTCAACCATTCCCACATACCCTCCCTCCCTATACCAGGCAGAGGGTGGCAGGAAGGCCATCTCTTCCACCTGTATGCCTCCCTGTGGAGTAGGTGGCAGGAGTCCACTGGCATTTAAATTCTCAAACCTGCAGGCACCTGATTCTAATTCATGACTGTGCCCTGGCCAACTTTTCCTTCCTCTAGTCTCTGCTTATCGGGGTCCAGTTGGACTCTGTTCCCTGAAGCAAAGTCCTTAGGGTGGAAGATGTTGAGTGAAGATACCTGGAGCCTACAAAACATCTAGTCCTGCTAAGGGCTTCATTACCTCAGAAGAAATGCTTGGTAAATCCAAGAGCAAGGGGAACTTGCTGTGTGTAGGCTCTCACCCTGTAGCCAGTGAAATTTAATAATGATGCAGTTATAAATCTCATTATTGCTATGTGATGTGTTGTGCTCTCATGAGTCCAAGACCACCTGTCTAGTGCAGAAAGAAGAAAGAGCAATCAGAACTGTAAGAAATTTAACTTGACTCTCTTCCCTTTATAAGAAACTATGTTTGTTCCTACTCAAGGCACGGACATTACCGAGGATGTTGCTGTGCCACGCCGTACATTAGACTTTTTCACATATTAAGTGCACCGTGGGACTGGGACACTCTGCGAGCATGAGGACCCAAGTTCAGATCCTAGCATCCACATAAAGCTAGCCAGGGTAACCCCAGTGCCAGGGGTGGGAGGCAGAGAAGCAGATCCTTGGAGCTGATTGACCAGCCAGCCAAGGTGAATAAATGAGCTCCAGGTTCAGTGGAAGACTGTCAAAAAATAGAGTTGAGGGGCTGGAAAGATGGTTCAGTGGCTAAGAGCACCAACTCTTCTTGCAGAGGACCAGCATTCAAATCTCAGCACCCACACAGAAGCTAATAACCGTCTGTAATTCCAGTTCCAGGGGATCCAACACCTTCTTCTGACCTTCTTGGGCACTTACAGACATGCAGGCAATACCTCAAACACATGAAAAATAAAAATAAAATTGAGAGCAATCAAAGGAGATACCTGATGTGGACCTGTGGCCTCTCTACATGCACATATAAATGCATGCACACACCCCTTCATGCACTTGTACACACGCAAACACATCCATTACATGCACACACACCTTCATGCACTTGTACACACACAAACACATACATACCATACACACACACAGACACAGAAATGTAATGTAAAGGCAAATAATGGACCTAGAGGATAGACACTCCACCCCCAAATTTCATCCTATTCATCGAAGATGCAATGATCTCCGCTTCCTACATGTGGATGCTGTAGCAATCACAGATTTAGTGTGAGGAGCTGGAGGGGAATGAAGCGCTCTGCTAATGAAACTTTCTACAGTTCTTCCAAGCAGAGATTTTATGGGCTATTCTGTCAAATTGACTTCCCAGGCAATTCATTTAGAATTTTATCTCTACCTCTCACCAAAAAAAAAAATAATAATAATCAATTTTGTCTGGATAGGTTTGGAGCTGACTGTTGTCTGAAGATGTCAGACTTATGAGTGAATGTCACCCCTGGCAAAATAGTGACTAATATTTACTAAGAGCCTTGTCAGTGGGGGTTGGGGGAGGGTCCTCTTCCAAGTCATCTTTTCACAGACTCTAGAGTTCTCTGGCTAGGAAAAAAATGACTTTGTGACTGAATTTCACAAATGCTTTCAGTATCTTCATGTCTTCCCTCCATTTATGACATTAAGATGTTCATAAATGCCTGCAAATTCTCACAAGTATATATTACAATTGAAAAAAGAAAGAGTCAAGATGCAGAACTGTTAGTTTAAGAAATCTGTTTATTAATGTTGTTGGGACTACCGTGTTCATTTACAATGGAAGAAAAATGGGTACGGGGCATCCCCACTTCTCCATCCTGTGTGGCAGCCCCATGGGACAGCTGGTGGCTCTGAACACACACATAAAATCAGAAAGACATTTCCCAGATTATATTTTCCTTGTGGCTTAAGAACACTCTTCCAGGCTATCTCAAGAGACTTGATTAAGAAGAATGTGTTCATGCTCATAGATGGAGGTCTCTGGCAGGACTGCCTCATCGCTGGAAAGCTAATGAACTAAATGAATCAAGCTGTCAACAACTGAAGGTATTAGTGTATTAGGTCCTACCCTGGGAGACTTGCCTAGCAAAGAGCTGAGTGTGGGACCTGAGCCCCTTAAGATAGGAAGGCCTAGCCTAGCTGGACACATAAAAACTGCACTTTCCAGTAAAGAGCCACCAGACACAGGTAGCTGTTGATCACCCAGAATATGCAGCCTGCAGATAGAGCTCAGCTGAAAGAGTGCCAGCCCAGCATGCAGTAAGCCCTGGGTTCAGTCTCCAGCAACTCATTACCTGGGATGTTGGCACATAGGCCTGGAATCCCAGCAGCCAGCTAGAAGCAGGGGACCAGAAGTTAGCCTTCAAGGTCAGCCTTACCTTCAGCCTCAGCCAGTTCCTGGCCAGCCTGGGCTACAAGAGACCCTGTTTCAAAATGTACAGTCTGAACTGAGGATCTCAAACATGCCATATGGAAAAATATAAACAGTAACATTAATAACTTTTTATTACATGTTGAAATGATAATATCTATGGTAAATGAGGTTAAGTAAAATATACGGTCATCCTTTGGTATCAGTGAGAATTGGCCCCAGGACCCCAGTCTGTCACCATGTATCCCCAAATCCACAGATGCTCAAGTCTCCAATATAAAATTGTATTGTATGTACATAGAATCTACCTAGATACCATAGAATCTCCTTAACACCTAATGCAATATAAAGTTATGTAAATAGTTGTATAGTATTGTATAGGGAATGACATATAAAAGGCCTATATATGTTTAATACAATTACAGATTTTTTTCAAATATTTTCTATCTGTGTCTGGTTGAAACCAGATCCAAAACCCATGGACTCAGATCCGACTGTATTAAAATTAATATCACTTCCTTTATAATATGCCTGCTAGAAATTTAAAACTATATAGGTAGCTCATCTTGTATTTCTACTAGATAGTATTGTTCCAAAAATCTATTGACATATGGGTAGACAGAGAAGGAACTATGGAAAGCAACATAAATGATTTCAGAGTGATCAGCAGGCATCCCTGAGAACTTTTTATTTTGTTTTGAAACAGGGCTTCATGTATTCCAGGCTGGCCTAGAACCCCATATATACTAAGGATGACCTTGAACTTGGGATCTTCTGCCTCTGCTTCCCAATTGCTGGGATTACAAGTGTATACTGCCATGCTTCGTTTGTGTGGTGCTGGGCTTCAAACCCAGGGCTTCATGTATGCTGGGCAAGCACTCTACCAGCCCTGTCCCTGATCTTAAGAGTCTCACTGCCTCCCAACCAAAGGTCTTCTCCTGGCTTCCTGTATTCATGCTCAGCATGTACCCAGCATAAATCTATCCCTCCCCCTTCAGGTGCAGTGCACTTAATTCCTCTGTCTACCCCTGTGATTTACTGCTCACGACACACCAAATGTGTCCCTGCTTTACACCTGCTGTCCATTTAGTAGACCAAGAGTGCCCTTCAGCCAGAATTTGATTTTGAGTCCAAAAAATCCTTTGAAAATCTAAAATATTTATTTATAATTTCTTAGCTAGACTGTTGTAACAAACTATTGTGGAACTAAAAGTGTAAATTTAGCATGGGAAAGGCTGAATTTTATATGAGATGTCTTAACTGGAACTACAGTGCAGTGGGAAATAAGAGATAGTGTCTCAGCACTTTTCCTTTTTGCCAACCTAGGAGAATAAGCAACCCAAAATAACTGTCTTGTTTTTTATTCCCTAAAAGCAATGTTAATTGCTTTATTTATTTATTTATTTATTCATTCATTTGTAATGGAACAAGGTAAGTGAGGACTTTGAATCACAGAACAGTCATGACTGGAAATGTGTTAGCCATTTTCCTGGCATTTTACAAAATTATTGATGGGGAGATGGTGGTTACAGAGAATTGAGTCATGGGCCTTGCACATGCTAAGGTGTGCATTTCCACTGAGCCACACCCCAGACCCCATTTCCCTGTTACTAAGGAACCAGCAAGACTTATAAATGCAGTATGCAAGGAGGAATGCTATTTCTATCACACTGATCAGCCCTTTCATTTTTCTTTGCATAAAATCACCTTGACATCTAAAAAATTGTGTGTTTTTCTTTAAGAGAAAAAAGTCTAGAATTACTGAAAATGATGATACTGATAAAAATTTTAATGTATAAACTATGTCCACATGACAAGTAGATTTGGCTACATTCAATTTTTGTAGCACCTAGGTATAGAGAGAAAGCCAATTTCTAAGAATCTGAGATACACACAAAGAAAGTTAAGGTTTATTGTGGAAACACATTTAAGGTCACACACCTAATGTAATAACCGTGAGAGGCACTCTTGACACTGATTTTAGTCATAGTTAATCGTAGAATTCTCATCTCTACTTTAAAAAATTTCACTTCTCTTATTTTACCCAGCTCCTTTCTCTGTAGACTCACAACCGTCTATTAATTTCCATTTGGTTTGTTTGGAAATTTTCCTATTTGTTGAGTTCCTGCTCTTTCTGGGTACCATGCAAAACCCTGGAAAGAATAAAATGAATAATGAGAATTTGATGTGGTGTCTACTTAAAAGATATTTTTCCTGCAGAGGTTGAGGCTAGGGCATGAATGGGACTTCAGTATAAGGTGATAGGGCTGTGATGGAGGTAGACACTGAAACAGGCTCACGGAGCTACCTGTCATATGAGAGCACTTTGGCCTTCAAGAGCCAGATATAGCTCAGGGCTTTTACACTGAGTCTCCTCTGCCTCATTGACCTCACAACTGATACCCTGTCTGAAAGCCTTAGGAGGTTAGAGCATCATCTCAGTCCTGAAGGAGTTTGATGGAAAAAGGAGACCTGGCAGGACCCAGCCACGCACCATGTTCTAGATGGGGTTTGGAACAGAGGGAAGGCTGGCAATGGAGATGTCTGGTGGACATCATCGAGGAGAGATTGCTGGGCTCTCTGGGTATCTAGGACTGGAGTTTGTAGAGAGGGCACTTCACACAGCACTGTGGGATTTGGCTCCTCTTGCTGCTCCTAGAGAATTTGCCCAAATCCCTCCTCAGCTCATCCTTTGTGTGTTACTCAACAGATCCCAGATACAGCTCCTTCCGATCTCCTAATCCCGTAAATTATAACGGTTATACTTTTACTAATTCTGCCATTAATGCAGTTCAGTAGTAAAAGTAAAGAGGGACTGGAGAGATGGCTCAGCTCTTAAGAGCACCTGCTGCTCTTTGTAGAGGACACAGGTTCAGTTCCCAGTACTCAAATAGCAGCTAGCAACTGTGTGTAACTCCAGTACCAGAGGATCTTATGCCCTCTTCTGGCCGCCATGGGCATTGCACTCGTGGATGCACTGACAGGTAAAACACTCATACCCATAAAATAAAAATAAATAATTAAAAAGAAAATTTTAAAGAGTATGCTTTTGGGTAAGAGGGTAAGACCAGGAGGAAGCAGAATGCACTGTTCTGTGTCTCTACATAGAGGGGCCATCATTCCCATGGGAGAGCTCAGCAAGAACTAGAATTAAGCAGTTGGGGATTTTCTGTGCTCTGCGATTGGTTGGGTCCTCTAAGGGAAGAGTTAATAGTCCTCTTTGGATGTAAACAGGAGGAGGCCTTGCTCTAAGAGGGAGGGTACAGGCCAGGGCAACAATGACAGCCATGCCTAGCTGTGCTTGAGCCAAAGTGCTCTGACCTTACCATGCCCATAGGCTCCGCTGCTGGCTCTTAAGGCAGAGTCCCAAGCAGGAGATTCAGAAATGTCCTTAAATCTTTCCCTATTGCAGATCCCAGCAGGCCATGGCAGGAATGTAGTCTTCCCTGAGCCTTAGGCACAAATTAAATAACCTTCTGACACAGGCACTCTCCCAGAATGAATCTCCCATCTTCTCTCATCATCCTCCTGGTTTCAGCTCCTGCCTTCCACACCAAGAAAGTGAAGAATAAAAAGAAAAAAAAAGGAAACTGCCTGAGTATAAACTCTTCAAAAAAACAGACGTCCTTGTACACATTCTTACATTGTACCGGGATACCTTTAACCAGAATATATTTTGTCCCATTTCACTACAATGTCTAGTGGCTTCTTAGGTGATTCTAACAGCAGTGCACGCTCACATGGTCTCAGGGATGCCAGTGCACACATTGCCCAGCCCACGGGGGTTCTCAGCAGTTTCTGATCAAGCCCTTTCTTCTGTTACGATTCTGTCATAGACACATTTGCCTGAACATTCTTTGTTTTTAAAATTGGTATAGTTGATTAAAATATTGTATTAAAAAACAGGGGCTAGAGAGATGACTCAGTGGTTAAGAGCACTGACTGTCTGGTTCAGTTCCTAGTACCCATATAGCAATTGGCAGCCATCTGTAAGTCCAGTTCCAGAGGATCAGGCACCTTCCTCTGGCCTCTGTGGGCATTGCACACATGGGTACACTTACATACATGCGGGTAAAACACTCATACACATAAAATAAAATGTTAAAATAAATTAATAAAAAATTGATATAGTCAATGACCTTTGAAGAACATTAAAGAAATCCAGTTTTTTTTAAAAAAGTATTTATAACTTATTGTCATTTTTCATCTCAGATAGATTGAATATGTATTCCAGTCCATTTACAATCCTGGGTCAAGACCTATTAGAGTCCTTGTCTGCTCTTATGAAGGGATGTGTGTGCTAATGTTTGTGTCACTGAAAACAATACTCACATCCTGTCAAAGTAAAACAGCAATACAGAGACAGATCTCCAATGGAGGGATTTTTATTTAGGAATAAAGAATAGGAATGCAGTCTGGGACACACAGGCAGTAGCCAGGGTGGTCTCTGGTATGCCTTGGGAATTTTAAGACAGAAGTCTAGACAAGTTATTTTGAAAATTCATTGGCACTTCAGGTCCTTGAGGAAGCTAGCGCATTCTGATTTGTGAGTGGTGGCTGTTACTATGTAAATCTAGTCTTAAGGTCATGGTTGACAGTTTCATTGACAGTTGCTAAGTAAAAATAGCCTCAAGGTAGAGCAAGCTGTTTCTTAGGGTTAGTTCTGGGAATTGATTCCTGGAGCAGGTGTCTGTGACCTGAGTGTTTCCCTTCCTGTCCCATGGCTTCTCAGCTTGGTTTTAGTGGGGTGTAACAGGATAAAATTTCAAAGCTCCCAGGCACTGAAGGTAGAGAAAGAGGAAGACCCGGTCACCTGTAGCTCAGCAGACTTGAAGACAATTACAATATAAGGTGGTAAGTGCACTAATAGACATGTATGCAGTAGAGGGAGATTAAGGTCACTGAGCATGAAGATGTACCCTTTGGGTGTCCTCTGAAGAGTGAGAGGACAGGAAGGAGGGAGGTGGCAGCAGGCAGCAGAAGCTCCAGACCAGGAGCCAGAGAAGGGGAAACGGGGTGAGTTTCATGGTTCCAGTGTGAGGGTCAAGGGTAGGGACAAGGCTGTAGCTGCAGGGAGCCGAGGCCAACCCTTGAAGAGCCTTATGGACCACTATAAGCTTGGCAATATGGACTTCAGTGTCAGACAGAGTAGGAAGATGAGAATTATCACCCAGAGACAGGACTGAAAGCAAGCTGTCACAGTGCAACCTGACAGGTGACCTAATGCTGTCCCAAATGAAGAAAGGGGAGGGTTCCAGAGACAGCTTGAGAATGGGACAGATACTCCTAGAAATTATGTTGTCTTCAAGGAGGAAAGGGGAAAAATTGAAGACAAAACCCATGTGCAGGTGGGTGGCAGTGCTGCTGAGCTGGATACAACATTCAGGAGTAGAGGTTGGATTTTAGGTAGGCGGGTAATGGATCCCGGTTTCAGGCAAATCAAGATGGAGACACATCTAATACAGGTTAATTGTTCATTCATCAATCATTGATTATGTGCTTATTCCATGTCAGACATTTCTTCAGAGGATTCCCAGTAAGATAAAATAGGGGCTATAACCTCCAGAAACCGAAGTCTAGAGATGCCAGTGCAATTGGCCCTGTGGAAATGGCACCTGGAGGAAGTGGTCGCAGATGTCATGCCTGGGAGTAGACAAGGAGGGTCAAGGGTAGAGAAGGGAAGAAAAGTGATGCAAGATCCTTGGGTAATAGAAGATTCTGGGGAGTGGCCAAAAGGGATAGATGTATTGAGAGAATGGGAGGTCAAGAATGGAGAAAAAAACAGGAGAGTTACATAAACTGCAAGGCATTTTCCAAGTGCAGTGTCCATGCAAGTCAAAGGAACAAATACGCCCATCTGATCTGTCAGTTGAATGTCCTTTGCAGTGTAAGTGTGTATGTGTGGACATGTGAAGAACTATAATTTGGAAAGAGTTCTACTTTTGCTGGTCAGGATTTGGAAGGCTTTTCTGGGAGTGAGCCTGTACTTTTGGCCGTAATTTTCAGCACTTTGCTAAGATAATGCCAACCTTTTGATTTGTACCTGTAGCAACTGTTGATAATACATTCAAGTTCTGTTCCTCTCTGTCCCTCTCCTACCCCAACAAGAGGAAGGAAAGACTGCTTGATCTAATACTTTTTAATGTGATTTTGGAAACATTTGACTGCTATTGGTTTTAAAGCCATTGTGGAAATTAAATATGCAATAGACTGGGGATGGAACTCAATGGTAGAGCACTTGCCTAGGATGCATGATGTCTTGATTTTCATTTCTAACAGAGACAGACACGTACATACACACACACACACACACACACACACACACACCAAATTAATATATAAGAGGCTATATTGAAATAGGCGAGGGAGGGAAGGAAGATATAGATAAATATACCGTATAGAAGAATTCCAGATAATTTATGTAGCTGCTTCCTCATCCAGGAGATAGAGCATAACTCTCTCCTTAGGAGTGAATCATACTCAGTGTACTGTCTAAAGAGGGTATGTGAGAAAGGTGGCACTTTGCCTCTGGGGTCTTCCTCCTAACCCATTGTAACCATGAGAAAAACAAAAGAGAACCAAAATATAGAACTTTCTACAAAATACATGGCCAACTCTTCTCATAATGGTCAAAGACATTAGAAACCAGACAAGTCTAGAAACTTTCACAGGTAGTAAGACCCTAGGGACATGTGATGGCTAAATGTAACATTCTATCTGGGTGGGAGCCTGGACCAGAAAAGGAATATTAAAGTCAAGAAGTGTGGCTCACGCATATAATCCTTAGGAGGCTGATGAGGCAGGATTGCCATTAGTTTAAGGACAGCTCAGATGTAGAGTAAGACCTTGCCTCCCATCCCAAAAGAAGAAAAGAAAACATAAAGGGACTGTTAGGTAGAAAGTAAAAAAAAAATTGAAATTAAGTATGAATTTAAGCTAGTCTTTCAATATTGACTTATTTGTAACAAATATGTCATATTAATATAAGATCCTAGCAGTAACAGAAATGAGGTACTGAGTATAAACATTTTTCCACTTGTGATAGGGTTACATGCCAGTAAATCCATCACAAGTTGGAAATATCATAAATCACAAATGTAAATAAAGCACTTGTCTTACCTGACATTGTAGCTTAGCTTTACCAACCTTAAACATTCTTGGAACACATTAGCTGTAGCTGGGCAAAATTATCTACCATGGGGCTGAAGACATGGCTCAGCAGTTAAGAACACGTGCTGTTCTTCCAGAGGACCCAGTTTCAATTCCCAGCACCCACATGGCAAGTAACAACCATCTGTAACTCCAGTTCCAGGGGATCTGGCACCCTCTTTTGGTCTCTGTAGGCATTGCACACAGGTGGTACACATATACATGCAGACAAAACACTCATACACATAAAATAATAATAAAGAAAATATTTTTCAAAAAATTATCTAATGCAAAGCCTGTTTTACAGTGAGGTACTGGCTAGCTCGTGTAATTTATTGAACACTGTACTGATAATGAAAAACAGAACAGTTGATTGAGTATAACTTTGGTACCATCATAAAGCCAAAACATCCTAAATCAAACCATTGTAATTAGAGGACATACTATATTTGAGGGCTCTATATTGTCTTCAGACCTTTTCTATAGATCTAAAACTATAATGAAAGTTTTAAGATAACAGTTAATCTACTAGTTTCTGGCTTGAGTTTTCTCTTTAAGCCCCATGTGTCATGTGCTGTTTGCTAGACCCTCACTTGAGAAGATACTGCCACCTCTTCATCCTGAAGGCTGACTCTGGCAGCCGCTCCACAGGCTTGCGGCATGTCACATTGAGGTCAGAGAGCATTCCCTCTGGGCTCCTTGACTGGAAGTTCCCTGTTAATCCCATTGCTTACCTAGTTAACCAGATGAAGCCAGTTCTGCTGTGCTGGAGCACCCATCTTCTGTCCAGGTGGCACTTCTGTAGCCTATCACTCTGACCAAAGAAAATCAAGAAGAACTGGGCTGGAGGTATAGCTCAGTGGAGTGCTTGACTAGCATGTGCAAGCCATAGGTTTGATCCCCATTGCCACAAAGAAAAATTATACTTATAAAATGCCTACTTCTGTACATTTAGCTATTTATTTAAAATGGAAGAGTGGGTGGCAATAGTGAAATTCCACAATGGCCAGAAATAGATTTATGGTAGAAACTTTTGTCTTTGCCATATAAATTAGTACATTTCAGGATCTTTTCAGTCCCTCTAGCTCTTCTGAGTTTAATATTCCATACTTGAAATACTCAAGGAACTCTTTTAAAGTTGCTGATGGGGCTGGAGAGATGGCTCAATCTGGTACTGGCACACAAGCATAAGGACTGTAGTTAGGATTCTCCGCTTCCATGTGGCAGCCCACCAGTAATCCCAATGCTGAGGAGGCAGAGACAGGGATTCCCAGAGCAAGCTAGCTGTCTACGTCTAGACTAGCTGGATCAACAAGCTCTAGGTTCAAGAGAGAGACCCTGCCTCAATATATAAGGTGGAGAACAATCGAGGAAGACAATTATGTCAATATCTTGCCCTCATACATAGGCACATATACCACAAGTGCATACACACACGCTCATGCACACAAACATACAGAGATGCATACACACACGTGCGCGCGCGCACACACACACACACACACACACACACACACACACAAACCCCAATAGTTTAAAAAATGATTGTTATTGTTGCTAAAACTATTTGTTGCTTAAATCAGAAAATTCCCTAAGTCTGACCTGCTGTACCTGACTGGAGCTTCATTAGAACAGGGATCACTTCTGGCCCATCACTGACTCTCCTGGTCAGTATAGGCAATCAACAGCTTAGATGATAAATATCAATGTATTAGGGTTCTCCAAAGGAACAGAACTGATAGAATGAATGAATATGTATTAAAAGGGGTTTTATTAGATTGGCTTACATGCAGAGTACCAGGTAGTCCAACAGTGGCTGCACCATCCTGGCAGTTGCTCAGACCATGAGGCTGGATGTATCAGCTGTCCTAATCTGGTGCCGAAGGCCTGGAGGCTTTCTGGAGAGTTCTGGTCTGCAGACTACGTTAGAAGCCCAAAGAAGTTGGTTTTCTAATATTGCAGAAGAATGCCAAAGCAACAAACCAGTGAGAGTGAAGGCAAGCAGCCAAACAGTACAAGCTTCATTCAACCATGTCCTTTCATCTGGGCCGCCACCAAAAGGCCACCTACATTTAGGGTGAATCTTCCTGCTTCAAACAATCTGATCAAGAAAATCCCTTACAGGAACTCCCAGCAGCTTGGTTTTCATTGATTCTAAATTGAGTCAAATTGAGAAGCAAGATTGGCCATCATCATCAGTAAGGTGGTAGGAACAGCTAATGGCCTGCTCTTCTGGGTAAGCCAGGCCCCTATGTTGAGGACCATGGGAGGCCTGCTGCCTGGTGTCATTCAGACATCCCCACTCTGCATTTCCATCAGGCCTCTCTCTCAGGCTCATGGTTAAAAGTATCTGCTGCCATGCATATTTGCCATGCAGTGAGACTAGATGGAGATATAGTTGTCCACCTGAAGCGGTGACATTGTATCTAAAACTTCCCATAATGTCTCTCCTTCAGAGTCATCCTTGTTGTTGCTGTTTGAGAGATTTATTTGTAGTTTCTGCAATTATAAGTTGTATGTGCTTAGGAATGTATTAGAAGGGGTGGAATTTCACTGGCCCTTCACCATACAATGTGATATCTCACAAGCAGTGTCAATGGCGTAGGGTGCAGAGAAGTGTGTTACAGGTAAGCAGGAAGGAGCCCTGTATCACACCACAGGAAGGAACTTGACTCACTCACTTATAAAGGAATAAGCTAATCTGGGCCCTGGCAGGAGAGGAATGCAAATGAAATGGAAGGGGTTTTCAAAGAGAAGCTTCATAGAGATATAGCCACCAAGAAGCCCATAGACACTACTTAGTACTGACCTGCCATTTTAA
The DNA here is from genome assembly GCF_000622305.1 of Nannospalax galili. Lineage (NCBI taxonomy): Eukaryota > Metazoa > Chordata > Mammalia > Rodentia > Spalacidae > Nannospalax > Nannospalax galili. The sequence continues at coordinate 1,462,590 of NW_008348662.1, read as the reverse complement.
TCAAACCTGTGCATCAGGATTCTTAACTCATCTACAAAAGGAAAATCAGGTAGTCTGCACTGGCCTGGGATCCCATCTGTTTTCACATCTCGTCTTCTGTCCTCCTTGAGCAAACAGACCCACTTGGGCAGGATTTATGCAATAGCTTCTAGAATTATCACTTTGTTCATCATGACTATCCTGAGTATTTTCCTGAGCAGCAGGTAGACGCCGTGCCATTCCACAGTCGGGATCTGTCTCAAAAATCTGCATGCCCACTTAAAAATTTTCACATGAATTCTTTTCTTAGCACTTGGTTCTTGTCTGCAATCTGAAAGTCAAACAGGTGAATATGTAAATATGTGGGTGGCAACAAATGACTGGTCCTGCATTTGTACTTTACTTAAACCCAAATATATCTGATGCAAAACCATGATATGCTGCAAGAGGCTGCAACTGGGCCTGTGGACCCTGTTTCCAACCCTGTAATAAATGCCTTGTCTGTAATAGATAGGAGAGACTTTAATTTACATGTTATTTGACACATTTCTCCTTCCATGTGTTGAGCAACCCCCAGAAGGATGTTAGGAAGCATTTCATGTTGACTGGACAGTCATGCTTCCCACAGCAAAAGCCAGTTGTATGTGCCTGAAAATGAGTTTAGAACATTAAATATACCTGGCTTAATTTTCAAGCCTATTTACTTTTTTAAAAGTGCTGAATTAGTCCTGTCATAAATGAGGAATTTTTTTGAAATTATGGTTTTATATATTCAGGCCACCTGGATTAGTTTTATAATGAAAAATTCTGGGAGTATCGGTTATAATATGCAACATACTACAAAAATGGTAAGCATTAAAGCTGAATTCATGGAAATGCCTTAGTTGGAGGATCATATACTAATCTCCAAGTCCAATGAATAGCTAATAGGATGCACAAAGTCTTTTTCTCCTCTTTACATTTAAATTATCAGCTTATTAGATTTGCAGCAAAGAGAATTAGTGAATCCGTATAGAAGCCCCCAAATACAGCAAACAGAAAGTGCTGGAGGTGTGTGCTCCAGAAACTAGGCTGCTTGGTGGCTGTATCTCAGCACCATCCAATTCTGAACTGGTTCCCACCACAATCACAGGAGCCAGAGTGACCACCTGCGTCCACGCAGCATAGGACAAATTTGTTAAAAGTCTTTAATGAGTTGGTTTTGTACAGTTGTTTTTTTTTTTTCTTTTGATTCATTGAGATAGTATCTCCTCTAGCCCAGGCTAGCCACAGATCAACTATTTAGCCAACGATGACCTTAAACTCCTAAGCCTACTGCCTCTGCCTCCACCTTCCAAGTGCTGGGATTACAAGTGTGTGCCACTGCACTTTTTTTTAATGAATCTTAAATGGCCTCATGAATACTCAGAATGAGGAAATAGATGGCTTTTGTCCTCAAGATATAGTTGAGAAGGGTACAATTGAGTTCAGATGTAGGAAGCTTTAATTTGTAAGCCTTAGGCCTTAATTATCAGAACTATTGACTTCTCTCATAACACAGGTATGTTAGTTACTTTCTTGTTGCTATGACAGAAGCAACTTAAGGAAGAAAAGATTTATTTTTACATGATTTCAGAGAACACCATCCATCAGGGTAGAGACTGGATGATAAAGGACTTGGTCTGTGCCGGTGGGAACTTGAGGCTACTGCTCCTTCACATCGTATAGATTAAGAAGTAGAGCAGGAGCAAGAAGTAGGGCCAGCCTAGTGACCTACCAGACCTGCCCTAGTGGCCTTTTTCTGCTGGCTAGATCACATGTACCAAAGGTTCCATAGCCTCCCAGAATGGCACTACCAGCTAGGGACCAAGTATTTACATATGTCAGCCTATGGGAAACATTTCAGATCTAAACCACTACAGCTGGTAATTCTCCCACTGGAGTTAGTAGTCTGTGCGATGAGTGGGTCATGTCCTGCTGGGTCTTTATAAATCAGAAAGGACATAAGAGAACTTACAGCAGACACAGGAGAGAAGTACAGCACACTGGAAACTTCCAGGCTGGAGAATACGCCTACCTACAAGGAAAGATAACATGGCCAGGATTGCCTGCCAAAGAAAGAAGATACACCTGCTGTGCAGCCATTGTAATTACCCAATCACAAGGTTTCCTTTCTGCCTGTCCTCAGTAAACGGTGAGCCATTTGAGGACAGGGACTTTTTCAACTTCCTATTTCTAGCTCCTAAAATTTGCTCATTGGAAATGGTGAATAAATTAATAATCTATATTCTTTGTTAGAAACCAAGAAATGGGCCTATTATTACAGGACAGTTACTGTGACAAGACAGAATGAGTAATAAAATACCTGCAGCAATATCAAATGTTTATGAGTAATTACTATGTACTAAGCACTGTATAAAATGTTTCATTTATTTCCCTTTGTAATCCTCACAACACTCTTAGGAGGTGCACATTTTTGGCTTCCCACTTTATAGTTAAGGAAACTGAGACAGCATTTCAAAGTTCTTTGGACAAGGACACATCACTAGTCCATGGTAGAGGCTGGATCTAAATGAGTAAATGGGCTTTCTGATTCCAGACTCGTGCTGTTTATTGTACATGTGGGTCAAAGTTTACTCTGGGGAAGAGAAGCCATTCATGATTTTCATGTAGAAAGACACTAGCATAGAGAATTGGTGACTTCCAAGCTGATCAAGATGCCTAGGGAAGCTTGGGTCAGGGAGCCATAAGGACTAATCAGAAAATCCTATCAGAAAATCAATAATGCAAGCATTGCAGAAAACTGCTGGGGATACTCACAGGTCCCTGCTACGCCTACAAGTGTTTTTCTCAGGAACACACTGGGAGCCTCTGTAGAAGTCACATCTGCCATCTGCTGAAGCAGAGCTACTTCACTGCTCTGGGAGCAATAGTGGTTCTGGGCCTCTTTGACCTTTAGAGTCTTCATGTGCCTTTCACTGGTGACATCTAAACAAAAACTCTGCTGGTGGGGGTTCTGGGAAATGTAGTTCCCAGGCCTCTAGCTCCTGTGACAGGAAATGACCTCCTACTTCCCTATGGCTTCTGAAAATATCCACTGAAGAACTCAAAAATGCATCACAGTCTCTTAACCCATCAGTAATGAAGAGGTTAGGTCTTATAGGCACTGAAAAAACACACCTCTCTTTGGGGGTGGGATCTCTCTCTCTCTCTCTCTCTCTTCTTCTTCTTCTTCTTCTTCTTCTTCTTCTTCTTCTCTCTCTCTCTCTCTCTCTCTCTCTCTCTCTCTCTCTCTCTCTCTCTCCTCTTGTACTGAGATAGAACTGAAGGGTTATAGGGTTATTATGATAAGCAGACTCTACCGCTGAGGCTACATCCACAGCCCTGATACATTCTTATTCAAATTAAAGATGAGGGAAAAGTAAAGCCAGATGAGTCAATACACAATTCTAATACAATATACTAGTTATGTGCCCCAAACCTATTAGAATATGCTGGAAGGGAAGAAGCCAACAATATTTTTAAAAGATTCCCAGGTGATTCCACCATGCAATAAAGCTCCATAATGACTCTCAGACAATATGGTATTAGAATGAATTTATTCATTAGCAGATTAAGTTTTGTTCTCTTCTCAAATTCTAACAATTTACCTATTCGAATAAACCCCTTAATTAAAGAACCCTCTTAGCAGTTAACATGTCAATAACAACAACCACAAAAATGCAAAAGCTGTTATTTCAAACCAAAGAATAAATCTTATCCTAAGAATATATGACCCTTCTAGAATCAATGCATGCTTACCACCGAAAGTTACCAATTAAATAATTAAACCATTGTTCAGCAAACAGAACAGACACCTAGCTTATTAACTGACAGTGATCAATATTCAACATCAAAGACTTAAGCTAAATGAATTTGTACCTGTATTATTTTCCCTCTGATTAAGTGCATGTTCCTCTTCAAAGAGAGTCAAGAACATTTTATGCCCCTAGCCTAGACCCTCTGAACTCCCACTATTGTCTGCCAGGAAAGGATCATATTGTTGTGCACACTGTGCTTACCTTTCAGCCTTAGAAAACCAGTCCTTTAATACCAGTAACACCAAGTTCAGAAACTAATTTTCTAGAAGTCCATGTAACAAAGACAGGAATTTTAAAACCATCTTCCAGGAGAAAGCATTCCCTGTTAAAGTACTGTTCCTAAGCCCCTGTGGTCTTTTGATAGAAGTGGCAGAGTATGTACAGCAGTCTTTCCCCATAATTCTTTCAAGAGGAAGCAATTTTAAAGTCTAATGTGTTCAGAGAATGCAACCTTATCAACATGGTCTGCCTTGCCCTAAATGGAGAAGATGGAAAGTCTTCATGTTTTCACAAGTCCAGGAACAGTTTATGGCACTTGTGTTTTTCAAGATGGAAGAGCTATAGGAGGTTTGAATAAAGAGGCCCCACGTTCCCATTCTCTTTTCAAAGTGGTCCCTTTGGGTTACCAGCTCCAGCCAGCTAGAATTATAATTCCAATGAAAAGAACATGTGGCACACTTTTTATAATGTGCAATTAAAAAAAAGCTAAGAAATTTCAGACAACTTCAGTGCTTTATTATATCCCAGAGAAATGGACAGATCAACCAGAGGTAACAAGTGCACCTTGCCACCTTGTCAGAGTTCTATAAGACGTGTTTACAAGGTCACCCGCTGTTCCGTTTTCCCAGGACACGACCCCCAAACCCACCACCAAAAGCCTAAGCTTCATATAGTCACTTGCAGCTATGTGTCAGTTTCTGCTTCTCGGCTTTTCTGTGAAGTTAGAGTTGGCAGGTATTTTGTCATAAGTAGTCTCATTGGAATAAGTAGCAGGATCAGCCAATGACACATTTGACTCTGGCACTAGCAGCCCCTAGGACCTGACATCTAGCAAGAACAGGCAGCAGAAAGGTCATTTATAGTTTTTTGTGGCTAAGCCCTCCTGCTCCTCCTGTCTCAGCATCTACACACTTTGAGCTTTGAAAGTGGTTACTTCCACAGTCTTGTTCAATGTACCTATCCAACAGGAAATGTAAAAGTAAAAAAGATCTGAAAGAGACAAAAGGACTGAGTGCTTAGTGTGAACAGGAAAATCATAAAACCTGGGAATTTGAGCATTGTTACCTTCGGACGAAAGATATGAGCCTGCTTTATCTGAGGGTTACATGTACCTGGTTGAGCACTTAAAATAGAGTTATATTATCACACAAAAATGCTATATTGGCATAAATAAAAAGTATTATTGTTCATCTCACCTATGAAAATGATGGCTACAAAATTTCACCTGAAGTAATTGGGACTGATCTTCAAGAAGAGACACACCAAATTATTAATACTATCTGCCAGTATATCAATTGTTTATTACTGCTTAGCAAATTACTTCTCAACTTAGCTCAAGACAGCATCCATTATGGTATTGGAATTTTTTATATTTTATTATTTTTATTTTATGCATATGAATGTATTGCCTGCACACCCATGTTGTGCACTGTCTGAGGAGGTCAGAAGAAGGTGTTGGATCCCCTGGAACTGAAGTTATGGATGGTTGTTAGCCACCATGTGCATGCTGGAAATCAAATCTGGGTCCTCTGCAAGGGCAGCCAGTGCTCTTAACGGCTGAGCCATCTCTCCAGTCCCAAGTTAGTGTTTTGTAGGTTGAAAATCTGAGTGTGGTTTAGCTGGGTCTTCTGGCTCAGTGTCTGTGACAGGCTGCAGCCATAATGTCAGCCAGGACTATGGTCATCCCAAGGCTTGACTGGGAAAAGCTCACTCTTGTGGGCACCAGCAAGATGCAAATTCTTCTAGACCTTTGGGCTAAGAGCCTTGGTTGTTTGTTCGCATTGTCCAGAGGTAGCTCTCCTCTGCTGCAGAGACTTCACCATAGAGTATTCACATCATGACAGCTTTCTTCATCAGAGCTAGCAATGAGATGAGAAAATGGCATAAATGCCATCCAGCAGAAGTCATCTGGTCTCCAAGTGACTTCCTATCAATTTTGTCCTGTGCTGTTCAGTAAAGGCAAGTCACTGGACCAGTTAATACTTGAAGAATTCATTATGAAAGGGGATGAATATAAGAAGGCAAGGTGCATAGGGATTGCTTTTTACACAATAGATTAGAAGAATTCAGCTAGCGATACATTCATTGCATGGTTGTTCGGTAATGTCCTGCACTTGTCTGATGGGTCCAGTGTTCTACATCTACACTGACTTGTTAATACCTAGAGAAACTGAAATAATATGAGAAACTACTTATGAGGTGACTGGACCTGAGTAGGAAATGAGCAGGTCAAGGCAAGGACAGAAGGGAGATGTTTAATTGAATACCTTTTCCTATATGCGAAGTTTTGATCTGGGAGGTAGTGGGTATACATGCTCATGAACAGGAAATCAAACCTAGGGTCAAGCACTTGATGTTTAGCTGGTGCCTTTGCTTATAGGACTGTAGCCCTTTTGGACAGCTGTCTTCCCCTGACTCCTCTAGAGCCTTCAAGATAGCTTAGGTATGCCCTCTTCCAGGGAGATTTTACTGACCACTATGGTCTCCATGAGCAACTTTCTTTTCTAATGCTAAAATCACTGTGAAAATCATTGTTGCTGTTTTCTGTCTCCTACTGAGTGGATACTATTTGAGAGCGGAGGCATAATCCTTTTAGAACTAGTACCACAGTGACTTGAAAGCTGGTTAAAAGAATGAACAATAGTTTCTAGCAGGCATGGAAGTGAACATCCCCAGTTCTCTCTGGTACCTTGTTGAGTAACCCAGTGCTATAGGTGAGATTCCACTAGGAATGCACACTAGGGCAGTGTCCTCAAAACAATTTGAGAGTAGGAAAAAGTATGGACTGTTTTCAGAGGATACTTAAGTAACCTTCATCTTAGGATAGTTACCCAGTGTTAGAACTGGGAATCTGGTCTCTCATTTTTGGCACTTTCTATATCTGGTTGCTGAATGCTGTGTATTCTGGTGACTTCATTTTTGTTCCTCAAGCTAGCTAGCTTATGTTTCAGTTACCCTGAGGAGTATTTGATGACTTCATGTTTTTCTAAATCTTTCTTCGTGATGGAGTTAAGGAGCAGGTTGTTCCTTCTGAAAGAATTGAGGCTCACACAGAAGTAGAATTTTTGGAAGAATACAAGACTTCTAGTCCATTTTCTATTTAATTATTAGAACAATAATTTGGACCACCCTACCTGGCAGACATGAAACTGAAGACTTCATGGATCTTGGCACCATTTACTCAAATTTCAACCTGGTTTACTGGCCACTGAGTCATATCAAATCATCCCTGGTGCCCCTTCCTCAACAATCTTCCTGAAGTTTGTATCCACTGATAAAGGTAAATAGCCAGTGAATTCAGAGCAATAAGATGATACAGAGGCTGTTTTATCCCAACTGCCTCTTTGGTGATGTGGAAACTATCCTGAGAGAGTAAAAGACTTAGCAGAATTCACAGAGCTAGTGACAAAACTCAGAATGAAATGCTGGTCAGCCAGGCAGCTGCTATTTCAAAGCCCAGGTCTCCACCCTCTATTCCAGTATTGTACCTCTGACTGCTTTCTGTGGTGTTGATTCTCACATACATTGATTTTTATTTATTCTTTTTAAAATTCTTTTGATTTTTTTTTAATTTTGTATGTATGAGTGTTTTGCCTGCATGTATGTGTTCCACATGCATGCAGTGCATGCAGAAGCCAGAAGAGGGCGTCAGATCCCCTGGAACTGGAGTTAAGGGCACTTGTTAGCTGACATGTGGTATTGGGAACCAAACTTGGGTCCTCTGCAAGAGCAGCAAGTGCTCTTAACTTCTGAGCCATCTCTCTAGCCCCTCTATTCTTTACTGATATATAGATAAAGTTGCTATCATGAAAGGCAGTTGAGAGGCTGGAGAGATGACCCAGCAGTGAACAGCACTTCCTGCTCTTGCAGAAGATGGGTTCAATTCACATTATCCACTTGGTGGCTCACAACATCTGTAACTCCAGTTTCAGGAGTTCCAGCGCTCTCTTACGGCTTCTGTGAGCACTGCATGCATGTGGTATATATACATAAATGCAGGCAAAATACTCCTACACATAAAATTTAAAATTTTTTTAAAAGGAAAGAAAGAAAGAACGAAAGAAAGAGAGAGAAAGAAAGGAAAGAAAGAAAGAAAGGAAAAACACGAAGTTGTCAGAAAGTGATGGGGAAATATGGAAGGCGTTGGAGGAGAGGGAGTGGGCATGAATTTGATCAAAACACCTTATATGCATGTATGAAATTCTCAATAAAGTTTCTTTTAAAAGTTAAAAAAAAAAAAAGAACATCAAATCTTACAAAAAAAAAAAAAAAAAAAGGCCAGGCATGGTGGCGCGCCTTTAATCCCAGCACTCTGGAGGCAGAGGCAGGCTGATCTCTGTGAGTTCAAGGCCAGCCTGGTCTACATAGTGAGTTCCAGGACAGCTACAGGGAGACCCTGTCTCAAAAACACCAAAAAAAAAAAAAAAAAAGAAAGGCAGGTGATTGATATTATATGTACATGCATTCTTCCCATATCTCACCAGGGTTTGGTAAATTTCCTAAATGAGATTGGCACAGATAAAGTAAGATATGAGATACAGTTCCTGAAAGAAAACGGACTTTTGTAGTGGGTGCACTCAGTAAGTGGGGAAAGGGACCACCAGAAGCTATTGTCCAACTAAAAATACTCTTTGTGAACAGAAGAGATAGGTAGAGTACTTCTTCAGCCTGGGATGAGCTCAGCAGAAGCCAGCCATGGTTTACACTGACAACCAGAACAGGACCTGGGAAGGAGATGCATCTGAGCAAACACCACCTCAACCAAAATTGCTTCAAAAGATTTGGAGATACTTGGATTAGAAAGCATCAGAACTGGACATTCTTAAGTTATCCAATCCACCCATTCCTAATCCTGATTTCTCCCTAGCTTCCAGACTAAGTTGCTTCATCCATCTTTGTCTTAGATATACTTAGTCATCAGCCCCCAACATGAGCTACTCCAGCTTTCCCAGGTCCCAGTTCACTGGAATGCCACAGAGGTTTTCCAAATAACTGGAGCAAGGAAGGTGATAATTTCTTAATGAAAATAACCATCCCTGACAGAGCAGAGGGCTTGAGAAAGAATGGAGTGAGCTGCCTAATGTTCCCTCCCATGCTCCAAGCCCTGGAAAGGACTGCTTAGGAATGCCCACAGAGAGGTGGGCCTGCATAACAAATAGGCCGCCCTACAACACTAACTGTGAGAATGGATATTTGCATATGTGAATATGTTTAATGAAGATTTGTAAATGTTTTTCTCAGGCTTTAAATCTCAGATAGGTGGAGACAGTAGCACCACCTGCTGTAAAAACAAATCTGAAAATCAAACAGCCCAATTAAAGCTCAGATTTTTTTAAAGCCATTAAAATGAAGCAAAATGAAATGAACTTTAAATAAAGGACTGAAGAATCTTAAAGGGCCCCAAATGACAAATCATTTAAGGAAATCCTATTAATTAAAAGCCCCATTCCATGAAACAACTGCATTATGGTGGGGATGGTTCCTGTGCCACCCTGCAGTGCCTGTGCGGGCTGCAGCTAAGCAATAGAGCAGTGGGCATATGTTATAGGCTGTCCTTCCTGCTTCCCAGTACATACAGGATCTCAGAAAGGCAGGCTCTGGCTCTAATGAAAGTGTTGATCTTGCTCCTATGAGAAAGTTATATGCACAGGGAAGTTAGATACTCAAGTGTTAAGCTGCAAAGCTTGTAGCCAAGTCCTCCCTTTTGTGAGAGTGCTGAATTTGCCCTGGAATGAGGCAGTTGCTTCTGCTAGGATAATGTAGTCAAACCATCCCAATTTTGACACACTGAAAAGCAGGTAAAAGACAATGATGATGTGAATGCCACGTGAGGAGGACCCAGCACTGGGAGACAATGTGTTTCATTTGGCTGTGCACATACTACTCACTAAACACAGGAATAAACACCTATGTCAGCAAGTGGTCTGCTCTTGGTGGTAGGGTGTGTTTCCATTCATCACCCACTTTCAGAAAGGGAAGGGTCTGCGTGGGGGAGTATGTGGCAAACAACAGACAGACATGTATGTACTCAGTTCCCTCTTTAGGAATCCAAATCTCCCATCTCATCCTTGCCTCTGCTGAGTCCTTGCTCCCTCTCTGGAAGGATGAGCCCATTCAGCTGGCATTTCAGAACCTTCTGACCCCTGTAGCTGGTATTGGAGAATGTGTTACAACGTGCTGGAATGGTAACTATAAGATGCTATTGTCTTGGTCCAGTGAGATGGCTCAGTGGGTAAAGGCACTTGCCTCCAAGCCTGATGACTTGAGTTCAGGCCCCAAAACCCACATGGTAAAAGGAGAGAGCTGACTCCTACAAGCTGTCCTTACATCATGGCAAGCATGCGCGTGTGTGCGCACACACACACACACAATACTTTAAAAATGTCTTAACTCTTTCCAAGTAAAAAATGCATAGCCTTAGTCACTTAAATTGTGTGTTAAAAAGTCCTGTCTACATCCTGTATCATAAATCTTCATTGGCTGTGTGGACTCCACTGTGAAGCCACCATGGCTGTGCTTACTCAAAAATGTCCCTGATGAGAGTTGGGTAGCTCTTTAGGTATAAAGGTTGCAAAGGCCAGTTTCTTAGTGCCTCCAGCTGTTCTTCTGCTCTCTGGCCTCAGTTTTAATTACTTTATTATCTATTTTATATCAATGTCTTTACTGTCATTACAGCAGATCCAGCTGAGTAACTCCTGGTTATGTGACCAACCACTCACTCCCAAGGATAGATGTCCCAAGGCACTGGGCTGACGAGCATGTTTTCTGGCCTCTATAGACCCAAATCAACCATGGCAGCTATTATAACCTGAAACATACTCCTCCACTGCAGTCACTAAATAACATCGTTCCAGAAAAGCCTAAAAGAAGAACAGATGGCTTAGTTTGCGGGCTCTCTTATGACATATTTATTTCTCAGCTTGTTTACCTGAGTGAGTTTCCTGAACATTCTGAAGCCCTCTTCCCTCATCAGCAAAAAGGAATATAATTGCCCTCTCATATCCATGAGGAATTGGTTCCAGAACCACCTCTGATACCAAAAATCTATGGACACGCTAGTCTCTTTTATAAAATGGCATTAGGATTCACATGTAACAACACATGCACATCCTCCTATACTCCAAATTTTGCTTAGAATACTTATTACATTTAATACAATGTAAATGCTGTTCCGATAGGTGTAATACTCTATCGTATAGGGAATAATGACCCAAAAAGTATATATATTCAATTACAATGATTTTTCCATATAGTTTTGATCAATAGTTGTTGAATCTGTGTATATGGAACCCATAAATACAGGGAGCTATGTTAGTAAATCAGCATTGATTGAAAGCACCTGTCAGATCTTGTGCAGCTCCTCCTTTCCAAGGAGCATGTAATGAGACAGGTACCAGGCTGTTCACTAGTTGAGTAGCAGAGTTAGGATGTGTCCTGAGCACTGTGGCCCCAGAGTCAGCATTTATGCTCTGACCCTTGCAGCCTGCTGCCCCAAGCAGTGCCCAACTTCCACCTTGGGAACTTTCTGTGGGGACTGAATAAGGTCATGTCAGAAGTGCTTAGCTGTTCTGATATGAACATCCCATTCCACAGTAAGGGCTGCTGCTATGACTCTGGGGTTTAGTTATCCAGTTGGATTCTCAGGGAATATGAAGGGAGCATTGTGTTAGTCAGTTTTTCATTGCCATGCAAATACCTTAGAGAAGTAATTTAAAGGGAAGAAATATTTATTTTGTCTCACAGTTTCAGAGGTATCAGCCCTTGCTCACCTGGTCCCATTGTTTTGTGCCTGAGGAAAGGTAAAAACACCATGCTGTGAGAAACATGTGGCAGAGGCCAATCTCCTCATGGAGGCCAGGAAGTCAAGAAGAGAGAGACCTTGGGTAAGAATGAGCTATGCCCTTCAAAAGCACATTCCCAGTGATCCACTTTCCCAACTAGGCCACACTCCAAAAGTTTCTGCCACCTCCCAGTAATTCCCTGGAATGATAAAGCTAGTCAGTGGATTAATCCATTCATAAAATCAGAGCCTTCAAGATTCAAATCACTTTCCCAAAGCTCTACCTCTAAACATAGCTGCATTGAGAACCACCCCTTCCACATGTGAGCCTTTGAAGGAACACTTCATGTATGATCTGTAACAAAAGGATTCTGGAACATGAAAGGGGATAGGTGTGGGTGAGTGCGCACCACTGATGGAGGAATGCTAGGAGAAGCTCATGGTACAGGGATATGAGAATACCCATGTGAGTCAGGCATGATGCCAAAGTGTAGGCCTCTGTCACTGTGCAGATGACCAATCCCAAACTCTGTCTTTAATGCTTTTGAACATCAATCTTGGCCTTTCTTTTTCAAAAACAGTCATATATCCACACCTCCCTGCTCAAGAGCCCAACCACTACTTATTTTGCACTTTCCCATTACTCTTGATTTAATAGTTCTGGTTTTTGCTATTTAATATACCTGTGCCTACTATTTCCTTTTAGAAATAGATAAATGGATGAAAATGTTCCCAAGGGCTTAGAAGTGGGTCAGGTACAACTGTGCCTTGGTGTGTATTCAGATGGAGGTCTCACCGCTTGCCAGACACTGGCAGCTCTTAGGGTCTTGTGGGTATCATAGTTTTTCTGTCCTCTAACCATTTTTCATTGTTCAGCTATGACATCAAAATACTTGCCATCTTCCCTGTGCTCTCCAAATATAGTGAACAATGAAAATGGAGGGCTTTGTGAGTAGTAAACAAGATTTGAGTGTGATGAAGGGCAGCAAGCATTGTGCTTCACAAGTTGAGTCAAGGAGATCTACTAATAGCCATCAGAACACAGCAGAAGAGCTCAGGTTCTCAGATAGTGTTGGAGGCTGAGCCTCAGTTACCCCAGCATAACGGCTTTATAGTTGTTGGGACTTGGGCTGCATAGCGTGGCCATGATGGTTGAGGTCTGTGATTTCATATTTTAATAATAGTACCACTTAAGAGAGCAATGGGAATGTATGTAGTTTTTTAGTGTAGTATTTCTATTGCCACTTCCTTGTACTCTGAAATATTCCAAGGTTTAATTGGATTTGAACTATTCTTGAAGGCTCTCTTAAATGAAAAGTAACTTTGTTATTGTAGTTTGGATGTAGTTTTAGTATGTCCCCCAAAGGTTCATGTGTGAGGAGCTTAGTACCTAGTGTGGCTGCGGCTAAGAAATTGTGGCACCTTTAAGAGGTGGAGCCTAGTTGGAAGTGGGTAGGTCATTGAAAGCAATGCCTTCAGAAAAGGATATATGTGGTCCTGCGGAGTTCGTTTTCACAAGAGCAAGTTGTTGTAAGAGTGAGCCTGTATCCCTTTCAGGCTTTGTCATCATGTGATCTTTCCTTTCCATAGGCACTCCCACCAAAATCTCATTCTCCATTTTGTAATGTAACTTCAAGGGGGATCCATTAATAACCAGAGGCCAAATAGATAGGGTCACCCAATCCCAGGCCTTAAGCCTCCAAAACTGGGAACTAAATAAGCCTCTTTCCTTTATAAAGTACCAAGCCTCAGGTATTTCCTTATATCAGTAGGAACAGTAATACGTAAGTGATCTTTTGTTTTAGAACTCATCTAGAAACACAAGTTCATTTTCTTTTTTAATATTTTATTATTTTTATTTTATGTGCAAGTATTTTGTCTGCATATGTGTGAGTATACCTGTGTCGTGCAGTGCTGCTGAGGTCAGATTCCCCTGGAACTGGAGTTAAGGACGGTTCTTAGCTGTCATGTGGGTGCTGGGAATCAAACCCAGGTTCTTTGCAAGAGCATTCAGTGCTCTTAACCACTGAGCCATCTCTCCAACCCCACAACTTCATTTTCAGTGTGATAAATTCAGTGACTGATTATTTTTAACAAAGCAAGATAGATCCCTGGTTGCTTTATCTTCTGGTAAGGGGAGATTTGTCCAGTTATAGAAATAACAAATGTCAAGACCCAGAAGTATGGCTTGTCTAGGACCTAGGGGTATAAAGGACAGGGTGAGGTCAAACAGATCTGTGCTTGTGTGTTGACACACATATTAGTCTGTTTTCTGTTGTTATATCAAAATACCTGAGACAAGGTCATGATGAAGAATAGAAGTGTTCTAGAGGTGGGAAGTCCAAGAGCATGGTGCTGTATCTGTTGAGAGACTTCTTGCTGCAGCATCATAACATGGTAGAGGGCATCGTAGAGTAAGTACCAGCTAGTGCCTCTAGTGAGGGGGCCCACCTCCACAGGTTCATCTAGTAATAACACTTCACAAAGGCTTCATCTCCAGACACCATCCAAAACAAAACACATATGACTTTGGGAATTAACATTCTAAAATAGTGAACTTTGAAGGGACACATTCAAAGCGCAACATCACAGCATACACTGACATACACAAAAATGAGTCACACTTGCTGTTTTAAGAGGACCTCACATTCTGTTTTTCCATTGTGGAGACTTTCAGCTAGCCTCATGCAGTGCTTAATGTGGCTGGTTCTCAGCCATACTAAAATCCCTTAATGTTGGGGTTTCATGCTCTTGTTGACAGGGGCCTTCAAATCTGTGTGTGTTGATGTCCTTATAGAGATTAAATTTCCCAATCACCTTGCCATGACTTCCATTAGACAACAGTGAGGTTGTCCATGGTGACTGTGTGTTTCTAACTTCCTTCCCCCGTCCACCCACCCATAGGACCACCCACTCTGAGAACACTCGAGTATATGCTGGGCAGCTTTGAAATTAAGCCAAATCGCAATGGTGATTTTCCTCAAAGAACAGATAAAGAATGGAGGAAGAAATTGTCTTCTTCTCTGGTCTTATTTTTACTGCCAGAAATTTATTTAACTTAAGAGCCTTTTAATTAGAAAATAGCCTTAGGGAAGGTACCCCAGCCCATCCCACAACCTGGTGTGGTCCTCAGTGTCATCACCTCGGACCCAAGGATGAGAAGATTGGTCCTTTAACAAGGTTATTTCCAAATAATATGCTAGCAAAGGCGATTTCTCTCCTTTGAGGTCGAGAGTATGAATTTCAGACTAAGGAAACAAATTCTGGGTGCTCAGGTTAAAAGTAATGGGGGTATAGCAAGCCTCCAGCGTGCTTGGGTCTGCAGTGACCCTGTGCATTCCTATAGTGCTTGCCAGAACAGTTTTGGAATGGTTTGAGACCTTGCCCTGCTCTCTCCAGAGCAAGGTTATAGAAATTTCAGACAATTGGTGTCCCCCCTTGTGTAGATTGTATGAATCTTCCCTGTCTAATGTGGCAGGCACTTGCCATGTGGTTAAATTATTAGTTCTGTGGTCATGCCAGTAGGAACATTACCTCTTCTATAGTGCCTTTCTTTCCCTTACTTCTTCAACTGAAACTAAAGTTCCTGAGAGTAATCTGGTGTCCCTAGAACCAAGCTCATCACCTCCAGGACTGATGACCTCCTCAGTTCCCCGGGGGCTGTGGTTGGTGCCCAGAGAGAGTGCTGTGCTGGATATCCGGGGTATGGGGGATTTGAGGGATGTGCCTAGCAAGCCTCCAGCGTGCTTGGGTCTGCAGTGACCCTGTGCATTCCTATAGTGCTTGCCAGAACAGTTTTGGAATGGTTTGAGACCTTGCCCTGCTCTCTCCAGAGCAAGGTTATAGAAATTTCAGACAATTGGTGTCCCCCCTTGTGTAGATTGTATGAATCTTCCCTGTCTAATGTGGCAGGCACTTGCCATGTGGTTAAATTATAAGTGAATAAAATTTAGAACCCACTTTTTAAAAAAAAAAAAAAGTAATGGGGGTGAAACTCTATAGCCCCTGCTTGTGTTTTGCATGTTTGCTTGGGGGTTTAAAGAATGGAGGGTCAATAAACTGATCCTGAAAAGGCAGCAGCCATGTGTGAGGAAGTACATTCAATATCTAACTGGCAATGGCTTCAGTGGTACACCAGAATAACCTAGAAATCTCTAGAAAATTGTTTGTCACAAATAGAAGGGTTTTTCTACATTGCAAGATATGAGAAGCAAATTTATGTCTTAGATTCACAGAGTCTAAAGCAAGATTGTCAGAAATAACCTTCCTTACTCAGGGTGGACAGAGGGTGATGTAAGTCACTTTCCTCAAATGCTTAAACAACTAGGGGAGGACTGGGTTCATGCCCTGCGCTGCCAGCTCCTTTTCCCCAGTTTACTCCTAAAAGTCACTGAAATGACATACAAATAAAGGCATCTTCCCTTGATAGGCCTATAATTGACTTTATAAAAACAGTAGGCACATATGGGGGACAGTCTTTAGACACTCACTTGAAGACAATGAGATCCTTAAACACAGGAGCTCAACAGCATCCAGACCAATGTCTGGAGCCCTAGACCCCATGCCAGCTTAGAGAATGCATTTCTGAGCAAGATTCCTTTTGTAATGGATGAGTCTGAAAAAACCACTGTTGTACCAAGAAATAATCACAGCAGTGCTGAGAAGGAACAATTTTTAATCACTAGGAATGGTAGGATATGAAGTTCATTTTTTTGTCCACTGTGAGCTTTTGTGGACTTGCTGCCTGAGTCAGGACATATGGGAGGGTCTGATGAGTTGAAAAGTGTCCTCACAAATTAGTCAGAAGCGCCTTGCTGTTCAGTGCCCTCCACTCAACAGGTCCTGAGGCAGATGTCATCTCCAGCCCTTAGGCTGTCAGGAGGCCTACAACTCAAGACTGTTGGTACATGGCCCTCTGCTGAGTTCTACATGTTCATCCACTTCCTTTGCTATGAGCATTGCTAGGGCAGGCTCAGGGACAGTACCTAGCTCTTAAATAAGTGTGGAATTAAAACTTCCCATGGAATAGCCCTTCTTTGGGTCTGTGTTTCTGAAACAGCACACTCTGGAGCCCCACCCTCACCCCACTCATCCTGTGACAATAGACATCAATTCTCATGCTGTCAGTCTGTTGCTTCCTAAGTGCATCCGGAAAAAAAAAAAACACAAGATAAAAAAAATTAGAAATCACAAAAACATTATTAAATGTTGTTCTTCTAAGGTTGATTCTTTTGGTGTTGAATTGGTTTGAATCTGCTAAGTATCTCCACTCCTTTGTTCCTTCTTTCAGAATGCTAGAAGATGACCTTAAGCTAAGTAGTGATGACGAAGAGAGTGAACAGGTAAGATTTTCTTGTGTGTTGCTGTCTTGTGGATGAGCCACAGATACCCTTGTCCTGCTGGGTTGAGCTAGGGGAAACTGAGCCACAGCAACTGACTGAACCATGGTGTTCTGTGATGCTGGGCATTATGCTGCTACTAATAATCTTCTACGTAGTTTGATCAGTCTGTCGAAATATCTTGACCTCAATTTCTATTAAATCTTTAGTGGCATAGATAGACCAACAATAATATTTCTAACAAAGCTGATAGGATCAAGCTTCCTTGAGAAATACCGCCTCCTCCATTTTTATTCTTCTTTTGGTGAAGATAACTGGCCTTCTGGAGATCAAACATGTGACCTTAGCCTCATCAGCATGCAGCAGGGAGGTTGTACCATTAAATATTGAGAAGCCTCATAGAGATATTATTAACAGTGAGAAGGAGCAAACATAGAGGTAAGCGAAGACGATGAATAAAAAATAATCGTGCTCAGTCTGGGTTGTTTGTCTTAAATGATAAATGTGCTTGAAATACTCTCCCTTGCTGTTGATTCATCAGCTTGAGACATCAGTCAGGGGGATATAAATAGTCTTCTGATCAGTCAGTTATGGTGAAAAAATATCCACTTAGCATTCATCTCTTTCCCTTCTGCATCTCAGGAAGTGTTTATATTCTAAAGCAAGTTTGAAAACACTAAGGACATATTTTCCTACATTTCTCTTTCCTTTCCCTCATCACCTGTATTGCATTGTGTCAAATTTGGATGAACAAGATGTCCTAGAAAGACAATTTGAGAGCTCTCTTTTTTATGTCATTTTTATATGTAATACTAAATGCATGTGCCACTCAATTGGTTTTGGAATAGTGAATGTAATTCAGAGGTACTATGAAATGTTATGTAGATGATTTGCTGTCTAGACATGCAAATACAAGTAATGCTTATAAAGAGCAAACAGAGGAGAGAGAAAAGTCAAGGGAAAATTGCTAGGGGCACAGGGTCGTGGAAGATATTCTTCTTGTGAGACAGGCTGAGGCACAAGTGTATAAGAGAAGAGGCTCTGTGAATCTGGTTCCCAGATTGGCAAGCAGAGAGCACCCTGGAGGGGAAGGTTATCTGGACAAGATCAAAATTGGTCTTTGAGAATTTTAGGAATGGATTGATTGGTTTCTAGGTGTTCACACCAGGAAGTCAGATACCCACAGCCCATCAATCTTAGCAGAAAGGTAGACCAGCTTCATTTCTAATTTTGTTTCCTCATCTCTGTGACTAAAGGAAAATTATTTCATCTCTTTGTACTTTATACCATTGAGAGGCTAAGATAGGAACAGTTATAAATTAAGCCATGCCAAGCATGCAATTTGTGTATAGTTTATATTAGAAAAAAGTATTCTCAGACTAAATCATTTCTAGAGTTATTTTCAGAAAATAATTCCAATGAAAACTTATTTTAAAAACTCATTATAGCCAGGCATGATAGCACACACCTTTAATCCCAGCCCTTAGTTGGAAGAGGCAGGCATATCAAGGCCAGGCTGGTCTACATAGAGAGTTCCAAGTCAGCTGGGACTACAGGGAGACAGTCTCTCAAAAAAAGAAAATTCACTATCAGTGTTGTACTGTACATATTCTCTAAAGTCAACTAAATCATTGACTGTATTAGCTGCCCCTTCCCAGTCTACAGCCATTGGAAACACTGTATTGTTAATGTATACTCACATCTTATATTCCTGCATCTCTTCCCCACGTAAATACATCTTACTATTTTTGCAAAAGGAACAGTCTAAGGAATGATTTTTTATAGTAATCCCTGTTTCATAAATAAGACTCCAGACAATGGTTTTGTGTATGACAAGTTAATTTTTCAACATTAGTTAATTAGTTGTCCTATTTGGGCCTATGCGTATACTCTGATCTAATCACAAAATTGTAATTCCTCTCATTGTTTTACTGACTAAATTTGTTCTTTGACTCTTGCGTACATGTGTATGATGTATTCTGGTTACTCTCATCCCCCACTTACCTCCCTTGACCCCCTGTCATCCCCCACTCCTCTCTACAGGTTCCTTTCCTATATTCATGCCTTTTGTTTTGTTTTTTATGGCCCACTGATTTTATCTTGGACCACCTCTGTGGCCACAGGCATGGAACTATGCATTGCAGAATGGTGGGTTCACTGTTCGGTACACAACTGTTGGCAGTGACTGTCCCTACCCCAGAATCTATCAGTTTATTAGTTGCTAATAGTTCAGCGTGGGAGGGTGGGGTGGTTAGGGTCCCAGGAACCCCTCTCCAATCCATGTTTGGCTGCTGACAGACCCATTGTTGTTCATTCCCAGTACAGGTAGCCACAGCTGCTATGAGATCATGTTTGCAACGGCTGTATCATGTCCTGAAGCTAGCATTTCATACCCTTTCTTCCTCTTTTGACTCTCACATTCTTTCCACTCCCTCTTCCACAATGTTCCTTGAGCATTAGAGGAACTCCCCTACTTTTAAAAAGGACTAATGACAAGATTTTTTCCCCTGAAAGAATGTAGCCTGTGTATACGTGAAGCACACATACACATATTTCTCTGACATTGTAAGATGCTGAAACATTTATCCTACATGATTTTTTCAGATATAATCAGAGTTTGTCCCAGCTTTTCAACTATGATGTCAGTGCTCAGCCCAGGACCCCAGCCCATGAGATAGTGCCACCCACATATTCAAGATGAGTCTCCCCTCCCCAGTTAAACCTCTCTGTAAATACCTCACAGATATGCCCAGCAGGGTGTCTCCTTGATGATTGTAAACCCAGTTAAGCTGATAATGAAGATTAACTATCATAATCCCCAAGCCTTCCACTTCGTTGGAACTTGAGGTCACCCATCATGTTCATGTCATCAGATCCATCAGGCTTTTTAAGATTTTTATTATATAAAATTTTATATCTATAAATGATTTTTGCAATTAGCTGGCATATGGTGAATATCTATAATCCCAGATTCTGGGGAAACTGAGGCAAGAGGATGGTGAGACGAAGAGTTTGAAACCAGCTGGTGCAGTATCTCAAAACAAAAGACAAACATTTTTATAAGCAATAAATAATATGATCATATCATCTATGTGTAATTGAATACAACATGCACAGAGAAAAGTACATGTACATTAAACAACTTATTGAATATTCATAAAACAAATACCTTGGGCTGGAGAGACGGCTCAATGGTCAAGAGCACTGACTGCTCTTGCAGAGGACCCGGGTTCAATTCCCAGCACCCACATGGTGGCTATGAACTGTCCTTAACTCGAGTTCCAGGGGAATCTGAACCCCTCGTCTGACCTCCACGGCATTGCATGACACAGGTGCACTCACATATGTGCAGGCAATACACTCATACACATAAAATAAAAATAATAAATAAAATATTTAAAAAACAAGTACCCATATAAACAGTATCCAGATGGAAATACCAGCATTTCCAGCCTCCAAAGTGTCTCTGTGTTCCCTTCTAGTCACCAACCTTCAGAAAGTTCCCTTTTCCCTTTTCCCTAACGCTGCAGAGTAGCTTTGCTTGATTGATCTTTATCAACATGTACTCTTGGAATCTGGTTTCTTTGACTCAGAATTGTTGATATGTAACCTATGTTCCATCTATTTGGAGTAACTCCATCACTGTGTCACATTTCATTATGTGTATGCCAATGCTTATCCCTTCCACTACTAATTTTTGTGTGTGTGTGTGGTGGGAGATTCACACTTTAGACCAGGCTAGCTTGGAACTTATTGTGTAGCCCAGGCAGTCCTCCTGCCTTAGCTTCTCAAGTACATGAGCTGTGTCTTATCCTATATCTTTTTTATCTCCACAGTGTACACTATGACTGACTGGTTTCTAGTACAAAAAACTAATCTTCTCTGCCCGCCACATCTACACACCTGTTCATATCTTCCATCTGTCCCCAGTCCTACCGAAAGGCCATCCAATTTCTGTTCCTCTGGGACTTGTTCTTATCCCCTTCCTTCCCTTTTAAGGATAACTCTTCTCTACCACAACTGATCCCCGAACTACCAGTGATCTCCACTGACCCAAATGACCTGCTGCTTCGCATCTCCTGTCTGACCAGAAAGGTGGGATCATTGACCACTCTTGTTCACCACTTCCCTGAAGGCTCTAACCTTGTCCTCCTCTAGCCTATTTCCCTCCTCTCTTATCTTTCTAATGTTCTGCTAACTACTCCATCTCCACACAGTCTTGAGTTTTAGAGTCTGGCAGTATTCGTCCCTTTCATTTCTGCTTTTTCCTCTCTACTTCCATTCTTTGAGTGACCTCATCCCTCCTCCTGACCTTGTTTTTTATGTACTTGCAACTTCTGTGTAGCCTCATCTCAGAACGCTCTTCTGAACCACAGACTACTTGACTTTTCTACTTGATTGTCTCAAAAGCATTCCAAATTCATTCCATACCAAACTGAACTTAAAATCTTGCCCACCCCCTCTACCTACACACACAAATATGTTTGTCTTGTGATTGTTCCCATTTCCAAATCTAGCATTGCTAGATGCCCACTGTTCAAGCCTAGACACATGCAGGACTCAATCTTGGTGACTCCTTATTTCTCATCCAAATGCTCATTTCTTCTCTAAGGTCTATAAATTCAGTCTCCAAAATTAAATATCAGTCTACCCACCACTTTCCAGCCTGGCTACTTAAAGCTCTCATCTTTGGTCTCCATCTTCTATAAGACAGTTTTGCCTCGATGATTTTTTAAAAATGTAAATCAGATCAACTCATTTTTAAAAATTTTCATTTTTATTTATATATATGTGTGTGTGCCTGTTTGTCTAAATGTGCACCACCTGAATTCAATGCCCATGGAGGCCAAAAGAGGGCATCTGATCCCCTGGAACTGGAGGAAGTTGTGAGCTGCCCAGTGTAGGTACTGGGAAACGAACCCAGGTCCTTTGTAAGAGCAGCAAGTGCTTTCAACTGCTGAGCTATCTTTCCAGACCCTAAGTAATTTCTTGATCTAGAATCTGAAGTGCATTTCCCATCCCTCCTGCAGAGAAATGCAAAGCTCCTAGCATGGCCACCAGTAACCTGCACAGGGGGTCTTGTCCAGTTCTTCCACTTCTCACTGACTCCTTCCAGCACTTCAGCCACCCCAGTCTTCTTTGGACAAGCCAGGCTCAGCTGCCTCGGGTTATCTGTAGGGCTCTGCTCCCTCTATTTTTGACTGGAAGTTTGCTGAGGACAGATGCTATGTATGGGATGGCAGAGATGTTATCTGTTGAATGGATGCATGAATAGATGTAGAGTGCCGCATTAAATTAGTATAGAATCAAAGATGACTTTTATTTTACCTTTATTTATTGAACACTGATTTTTTTTTCCAAGTTCAAACCATCATCTATACTGACAGATAAGACAAAAATATGACACCTAAGATCATAAAGCAACTGTACAGGAATGTACAAATGACCTACCTACTTGAGAGAAAAGCATCTATCCAACCTGCATGGAAATGTTTATTCCCATTTCTTACACATGCTTAAGTCAAGCAATACTAAGGTTACATGTTTTTCTACATCACCTCAAGCAAGAAAATGTTTATTCCCATTTCTTCAACAGGCTTAAGTAAAGAAATACTAAGGTTACATGTTTTTTTCCACCCCCTAAAACAAAAGCCCCCCCCCCCCCCAAAAAAAAAAAAAAAACACAAGAGAGTAGGTTTCACCTGACCATCTGTTTCAAGGATGAAAGAATTTTCATTGTGGCCTTGGCTATAGCCAGGTTTACTTGAAAAGCCGGCCAACACTGCTGAAATGGAAGTACGCTGTCATGGTGTCTCTCGGACTTTTTATACTTGATGAGATTCAAACTGGAAATAGCAAAGATCTGACGACCAGTTTTCTTGTCTGGGCATAACATGTAGCCCATATGTAGCAAATTTGTTTGATTTCCTTTTTGTTGCTCTTTTTTAACAATTTAATTGTCCCCTGAAACAATATAAAGGAATCAGAAGACTGCAGATGAAGTGCTTCCTGAAGGCACTCTGCCTTTAAAGGAATTTTTTTTAATGGATTTAGAAGAGAGAGAATTATAGTGCATGTCTTACCATTTGGTGAAAAAGATGATCTCTGCCTCTTGAGTCTGGGAAAGCTTAGGAAGTTAGTCACAGCCAACCCCTAGATGGAATCATACAGCTAAGGCATGATGAAAGGGGCACATGATTAAGACTTTCGGCAAGCCAGAGCTCCGATAGTGTCAGCTGCGAGCAGGGTTTCCAAGATGACAAATCCATAGCCCAGGGAGAGCAAGGGAACAGAGATCTAAACTGAATGGTGACATGCATGCCTGTAGCTCCCAGTAATCACATTATCCACACAGATTGGGCAGTCTTTTCATTTTAATTATATAAGAGCAGTTTTCTCTTTAAATGAGCATGGTTTATCCACTTAAACTGACTGTTTTAATTTTACAGGAAAGATCACTGGATATAATCTGTAGAGGGGAATTTCTCTATTGGCCTAATTGATTTCTCACACAATGAAGGAAAGTTACCTTTTAATCCCCCAATCAATATTTGGAGAGCATACAATTAATTTAATAGATATCTAGGTCATTAACATAAATCTGCAAGCTAAAGAGGCAATTATTTTCTTATTTATAATGCAGAGAGTAATAACCTTGTCTGTCAGGAAGAATCTAAAGCTGAGTGCCTCCGCATGTTGGGACTGCAGGTGAGGCTGTTCTGAGCCCTGAGTTGCAAACTCTTAGTGCATCATGTTTCCTTTGGTCACTTATGGAGCAGCAGAGATACAGTCCCATCCTGATTCTCTGGTCGTTCTTATACAGGCCACTGATGACAACTAGTTTCAGACAAACTATTAAAAGCAGATTGCTGTTCTTCATTTTTCCCCCGTTTCTTTTTAATATGACAATTGCATAACAGAAAGCAGAGCTTAAAAGGGGAGGGGGGAGCCTCTAAAGGCATTGACAGCGCATGACAATCAGTGACCACATGAATTAACAGAACAAAATACAGCCGTGAAATAGAAGCCTCTCAGCCCAACTCCACTTCCCTGGGTGCATTTTTTCTTCTCAGCCTCAGCATAGTTGATGCTGAGGTTTTGGGCCTGTGAAAATTTATTACACACAGAGTCAATCTGCATTCAGGCAGCCAAGTCTGAATAGAGAGTCATTGTGCTTGTCTGGGATTTGTGGCCAGAGTTCACCCAGTCAGCATGACATTCGCATCCCAGGAGATTCATAAAAGCCAACACCCTGGTATGTGCTCTTGAATCCTGCCAAAACTGTGTAGAATTATATAAACAGGAGTTGAAGCAGTAATCAGGACCAGGTTTGGGGGGCACGGCTCCAAAATCAAGTTTCTCCTCCATGAGAAATGAAGTGTATTTGTAGCCAAATAAGAGCTGAACAATTCTTACATAAATCATTCCAAAAATAGTCATAAATGCCTACTAAGTGCCGCACATCCATGCAAGATGCTGGCTTGTTGGTTAGCATGAATTATACATTAGTAATATTTGTTATGATAATTTAACCACAAAAACGTTAAGTCAATTTTCAATGCCAGGAAATGCCCTGCCCTAAAGGACTATACAGAAGAATATATTACATATATTAAACATAATAGGAACACAGGAAGAAAAAGAGGAGTACCTTTTATCTTTATTTTTAGTCTTGCAATAGTATACCTGAGCTAAATACCCAGTTTGATAGTATTGATTAAGTGGTTTCTTTTCTGTATGGAACTACAATAACTATAATTTAGGACACCTGACTGTCAGATCTTTGTCATACCTGCCTAGGAAAGTCTACATACCTGAACCATCAGTCACAAGGAAGGAAACAAATGCAAATATTCAACTAGAGGGTCTGCTTGTTTATCAGACCTAAAGCTCAGTTAAGTAATTCCATTTTATAATAAAAGTTTACTAACACTAAAAGCAAATAAAAATTTCTTTTATGGTATTGTATTATACCACTCTGTGTAAGCATTTGTGAAAGCACACACATTGGTAGATATTTACCCCTCCAAAAAATCTTTTTGTTCATGCTAATCAGCTATAATTTGCAAAACTGAAATGGTCAGTTAACTTAAATGTCACTGGCCACAGATGTGCAAAGGCCCACATGCTGTTCCCTAAAATGGTTTTTGAGACCTACTCATAGGGGCTCAGTTGAGATTTGTGTAAGCCTGGGCTTTAGAAACTTCAACCTCAGCACCTTAAATCTGCAAAATGAGAAAATTACATGAAAATTAAAGGATCCATTAAATGTGGAAAAACATACAATTAGCACAAAGACAGGAAACCATGGTCTTTGTTAAAATTGTAGGATTCATACAAAGAGTAATATTTTTGAACCTAAGCCAAGTTTTTGTTCGTGGCGGATATCAATGCTGCCCACCCAGGCCCTCCATTTAGGGAGCACAGGGAGGCCAGCATCCAACTCTGAGAGAGACACACTTCTCCAGCTCAGCCTCCAGCAGGATTGCTAGTTGGCAAAGGAAGTGGAATTCTCTCTGTAGAGCACATTCCTTTAACTCAGAGGAACAATGCTTTGTCCTGTGGATTTAATGATGTGGGGTTTGGGAATTTTGTTTGTTCAAAAGCTCCTTGGGAAGTGACACTATTCAAGAGTGGTTGCTCTTTGGAGTGTATGCTGTCACTTGTCTCCAGGCTTGGCTGGTGGCCTGCAGCAAAAGATTTATCTACAGCTAATTATCCAGGTGTTTGGTCCAGATATGCATTTGGAAAGTGTTATTTTCATTTTAGTTTTTCAGAGTTTTCTCCATGTATGGGGCTGATTATCTCCTAAGCACAGCTCTTCTCAGGAGACTCCTAGCCTGGAGAAGCCTACAAAAATCATTCATTTCTGGTCACTCAAGGGCTATTGACTCTTCCCAGTTTGATCCGGACTAGATCTTCAGCCTACAGATTGTGCTATATGAAATAAGGTTATCTTTAGGAAGTGTATCAGACAGTTGCTAGAACATTAGGCCACTAGATATGGTCATCACCACAAGTGAAAAGTGTTAGTATACACAGGACTTCTCCCTGAGGAGGTCTTATTCAGTACTGACCTCTGGGTAGATCTTCCTTCCTAGACTGTTCTTAGAAGTCCAAGGCAAGCCTGACTTGGTGGCACACACCTTTAATCCTAGCACTTGGGAGACAGAGGCAGGTGGATCTCTGTGATATTCAAGGCCAGCCTGGTCTACATAGTGAGTTATAAGCCAACCAGGACTACATAGTAAGACCCTGCAAAACAAACAAATAGAATTCTTAGTGAATATGCACAAATCTAAATAATACAGTGTAAAGGAGAAAAAAAAAACAGGTACGCTTTCTTGAAAGAGGAAAGCAAGCATTAGTTTTTAATGAAAGTATAATAGAGAAAGAATATCAAATCTGGAAAAACATATTTTATCACCTCATATGGGAAACAGTGGCAAATAATAGTGTTTGTCAGGCCCCAAATTTCCCTACTTACAGCCTCTAAATGTTGTCAATGGTAAGGAAGTGCTTTCTGATGAAGAGTGAGCTAAAATAATCTCTCTGCCTTATGTGGTCTTAAAGAGAACTTGGGGATTCAAATCTAAAAGTGCCACCTTGGGGATGGCAAGCTCCCCAGGGAGGAGAAGAAAGGACCCAGCAATAACTGTTGCTCCAGACCCAGAGTAACAAGGAGAGGAGCATCAAGGAAAACTCGGGAGTTCAAGGGCCACTTAGTAAAAGAATGAGCTAGACCTTGAAGCTTATGCTGCCTCTAAATCAAGGGAGGAGCATTTGGAAAGAACCAGAAAACCTTGTAAATATCCTGCCTCTGACACAGAGAACTGAAGTGGTTTGTCCTCTGCTGCCCTCATTCAGCAGTTGGCTTTCTTTAGTGACAAGTTCTGACACCCCTGAAATTCTGCTTGTCCTTATGATCTTTCTCAATGTGGGTTTTATGAAGAACAAGCAGTGTTTGCACAGAGCAGTCTTTATTAGAGCAACCAGACAGTCCAGGGTACCCACCACGGCAGGTTTTCTCCTTCCTCTGACTGCCATCTGGTTAGCATCCCTTGTCACTCTCCAAGTGTTCTTATAAGAGGTTAAATTAGATTGTCCTCCCTGACTCTGCCCGACCCCAGGACAGAACAGGATAAGGAGAACACCTACTGAACAGAATGCTTCTTAACCAGCATTTCTAAGTATCTGGAAATGAAAAATATTGAACAGTATCAAGGAGAAATGTAAAGAAAGAATGTTTCCTTTGTCTTACAGATATTGCTAAATGTGTTTTTAAAAACATGAAATGGAAACACATTAAAAACAAGAGTTCATCTACTAGTGAAATGAAAAACGGCATAAAAGTGAAGCTAGTGAGACATAAAATGTGCTAATAGCTGTAGAAGGAAGTTGAACTATGGAAAAAATTAATGAGTACAAGTCAGCTTGCAAAAGGAAAAGTACGGTGTGGCTCTTAGTGGTGAAGGCATGCAAGTGGATCTCAGCTAACAGAAAAACCCAGATAAACCAAGACTGACTGTGATAGCACTGGTCAGATATAGGGGATGCCTCGTTTACAATGAAGTGACTTAGAGCCATTTGACCTTCCAAATGTAAGAAAGCAAATGCATTCAGTAGACACTACACCTCCAATTCTGGATTTCCATCTTTTCTCAAGCTAGTAATCCACATTAGGATCCTCTCTCAGGATGCTGGGAAGTCAAGCAGCAATAGGTTAGGGCACCCAGGTAGTTCCAAGCAGTATCCTACAGTGACCCGTGCTCTGAGCTGCAAGATTCCATAGGCTAGGTCCAATGAAAGCATGCTTGTCTTAGAATATTCTCAACTTTCAAGATGGGTTTCTCAAGACAGCTGCATCCCACAATACATGAAGCAGGACTAAAATCACTATATCAGAGTCCTCTTTTTTAAAAATGTCTTTTTAAAGGTTTTCTTTTGTTAAGATTTTATACATTTATGATTTCATGTTGTGCATAATCCAGACCTCTCGCCCTCTCTTCTCACCTTCCCCACCTCGTTAGTTCACTTTGTCCCTCTACACATATTCATACACACATACATGCATGTGTTTTGGGTATCATTATTGTCAGTATTATTAAATGTGATACTGTTGGGTTTCTTTCATCTGGAATGAAAAACTGTGTTCTAACCAGTTGGATCGTAAGTTTTCTTCCTTTAGAGCAGTAGCAAACTGTAGATGCAGAACTTCAAGCCGTGCGTCCATTGTATGACTGTTACTAGTATTAGAGAGCTTTGCTGTGTGGAGGGAGTGTTCATTGATGTGTACATGATGCAGGTGCACATGTGGGGGGTTCACATGCCCACAGCATGTGGGGGAGGAGGCCAGAGGTTAGCCTCAGGTATCATTCCTGAGGTCCTGTGTACCTTGTTTTTGAAGCAGTTTCTCACTTGGCCTGGAACTTGCAGATTAGGTTAGGCTGACTAACTGGTAAGCCCTGGGGATCTGCCTGTCTCTGTTTCCCTGGGGCTGGGACTATAAGTGCCTGCCACTGTGCTCAGATTTTCCTTTTTTTTTTTTTAATGTGAATTCTGGGCAAGTAATGTGATCAAACTCAGGTTTCATGTTAGTGCAGCAGGCATTTCACCGCCTGAGCTATTACCTCACCCTCTTACTAACATTTGTCCTGGTTTGTTTTTCTGTTGCCATGATAAACACCAAGACCAAAAGCAACTTGGGGGGAGGCGGGTAGGAAGGATTTATTTCATCTTCCATCATCGAGGGACGCCAAGGCAAGCACTCACTGCAGGAGCTTAGAGCAGAAACCACAAAGGAGAGCTCTGTTATCTGACTTACTCCACTACTTTTTTTTCTTACTATGTAGCCTCAGCTGGCCTGGAACTCTATGTAAACCAAGCTGACCTCAATCTCACAGAGATCTGCCTGCCTCTTCCTCCCAGTTGCTGGGATGAAGGTGTATACCACCACTCCCAGCTCAGCTACCTTTCTTATACAACCCAGTCCCATCTGTCCAGGGGTGGCACCACCCACAGTGGACTGTACCCTCCTACATCAGTTAGCAATCCAGAAAATGCTTCATAGACATGCCCATGGGCCACTGTGGTGGAGACAATTCCTCAGTTAAGGATCCCTTTCCCCAGGCATGTCAAGTCAAGATTAGCCATCACAGTATTTTTCTTTGATTTGTGATTAACAGCTTCAGACTAATCTCTCCAGCTATCATGTCAACATTTGCATGTAAATATCCATAGGCAGCTTGTACTTCACATGCCCAAAACTAACTCCATCTTTATGCCTGCTTCAGTATCCCTAGTCTCACATCTCTACCAAAGGTTACCATCCATACCAGGTATTCGGGCTGGAAAACTGGTCCTCATACTACCCTGACCTGACCTGCCACATCCAATCAGTGAAAATTCCCCCAGTTTGATCTGCAAAGTATAACAAGGCTCTCTCCATCTCAATGTTGTCAGATGCTCCTCTTGCCTGGATCATTGTAATCTCAAATATTGTCCCTTCCTCTCCAAACACATCACCATACAAGACAAGCCAGAGTGACTTTTGAAAACGTAAGGCATATCACCAATCTCGCCCCCCCTCACCTTTTGTTTCTCATTTCAAGTTACGTAGAATACACAAGTA
Organism: Nannospalax galili; assembly: GCF_000622305.1. NCBI lineage: Eukaryota > Metazoa > Chordata > Mammalia > Rodentia > Spalacidae > Nannospalax > Nannospalax galili. Next base: position 1,432,803 of record NW_008348662.1, on the reverse strand, counting down.
GACTTTGCCTAGCTTCCATCCATGTAAAGTCTTTAACGACTTCCTACTATCCTCTGGATAATATCCTCAATCCTGCACTTGACCCTCAAAGCCCTTGACATTGGCCTCCTCTTGCTCTGTCCCTGTCCCACAGCCTGTTCAGCTGCATGGTAGTGACCTCCTACAGTTTCTCAGCAGAGCCAGGATCTACCACTGCCACAGCTTTTGCCAAGGTGCTCCCTCACCCTCCAGCCCTTCTTCCCTCGCCCACCCCCATTTCTTTGATCTGTTAGCTCTCCTTTGTCCTTCAGGCCTTGTTATTCTCTACTTGGTGAGCCTTCCTTCAGCATTTGTCCTTTCAGTATTCTGTTTCCATCACATGCTGTCCTCCTCAGCCACTGCCGTCGTAATCAGAACAGGTTTTGGGGGGAACTTTCTCATGTCTGCCTCACCTTCAGACTCAAAGAGATGTAGCAAAGACTTTATCTATTTTGCCTATCACCGAAGCCAAACCCAGTGCCTACACACAGTAGGTGGTTCAGGTTAAATTATATATATGCCCAGATATTAATTCTGTTTCCATCAAGACATTGGCTCACTCTGGGCTGCCTCTGAATTTCAGCCTTTCCTTTCCCTTTGTTTTACTCCCCACTCCAGTGTCTGTGGACTTGTCCTGTACAGGACCGAATTACAGTAGGGCATTTAATTTCCTCTTTGATTTCCCTTCAATAACAGATTGTGACTTGTAATTCATTTAGCATATACTAGAACCAGAATATCTACTGATTATATTTCCAAGCACCAACCTTGTTATAATAAAGACAGAGAAAAAATGTCATCTCTTGAGGGAGTCTGGAAAATGACTATTTCTGGCAGAAAACTTGTTTTGTCTTATAGACTTGAGCTTCAGAGTCATTCATGAATGAATAATGCACTCAGGAAAGATCAGTGAAGCGTTCTCTTAACCCTCTCAACCGATTTTGCTGAGAACTGAATCAAAGGAAAGCTTCAAGCAAGAGATGATGAGAGACAGAAAGAAAAATATGGTCACTGTAACATATGACTCTTGAAGGAATGAAATTGGGCAATTCATCTAGTTTACGAGTAGTTTTTCAGGCTTCAATCATGAGTCAACTAAGTAATTTTTTTCTTGGTTGTTTAATCCCAATGTTTATTTCTTTAATTATTTTCCAACAGTAAAATAAAATAGTGTGCAAAAGCTGAAGTTTTTTAAGAGAGTAGGCAGAAAAGGCTCTTGAAAGTCTCTGCTTTCATACAGCATAGAATTTCAATTTAACAACATCAGCTCTTTTTTTCTTGAAGGAATGATTTAAAATGTTAAACAGTATCATTGCCTTTCTTTATGGACAGTGATGATCCTATGTAAAGTATTTAGTGATGTAAAATAGTTGCAGATTAAAACCACAATCAAAATCAGGCATTAAATAATAGCAGTGCAGGTAATTGATGGTGCTGAGTACCACAGTGTTGACTTTGTGGTAACATACATCATCATGTCAACAGACTGGAAGAGTGACAAATCACAGAAAGACATTGCTTGGTGACTGATGGGTGCCCAGCCTCTAAGCCAGTCACCATGTGGTTTTGCTAAAGGAAAGCTATCCTGGCCCCAGCTTCCCACCCCGCTTCTAATAGATCTGGCCAACATGATCCTGCCTAGTTGCATCCCACGTGGGATGCACCAATTCATGAGCAGTGGGTGCACAGCAGTTTCTTGCTTTTTTGTTTCTATTTTCCTCTTTAAATCATTTTCTAACAGGCTCCACGTCGACACACACAGTTTCCCTATAATAAAAGTCAGCAGGAAGAATATTTGGAGGCAAGGAAGAAAAGAGTCATCCCATGTTGCCAGCCTTTCCTAGGGCTAGGGGAAATTCAGACTGGACTTTTAGTCACATCTCTTATGGAAGAGTCTGTCTCCCCACGCCTCCTGCAAAGATGTGAAGAGTCCACACTAAGAATGCATTCCACCTTTCTTCAGGGGAGTTCTTGGGTATTCAGCCAGAATCAGAAGTGGAGTTAGCGTCTTCTTAAGTGTCCCTGCCGAAAGTAAGCTCTGAGTGAAAAAAGAACCCTGTAGGAGAAAACCTGTGAACAGTGGTGGCCACCCATCACCTGGGGAAGCTTTCAGTGAGCCACTCCTGGGCTGGCTATTGAGGAGAGTTGTGGGGTGGGGAACATGCACAGCATGACATCTCAGGTACCTCAGCTGGCACCTTGAGCTTCTCTTTCCCCCTCCCTCCGCATTCACCAAGATCTACAGAGGACCTCCTCTCTGAAGGAATTCTGTGGTGCTGGCATGTCAGGACACAGGGAACAAGGAACAGACAGCACTGTCTGTCTATAGTAGCGAGACACCATTTAACTGGCTTCTTCCATGTCCCACTGAGACAGGAAGGGCAGTTTGGAAACCGAGGTGCAGGTGACAGATAGTATTCAAGGTCTATAATAAAGGAGGGGTGAAATGGCCCCAGGACATTGGACTCAATCTCCAGGTCAACATTTGATGGTCTTTCCTAAATCCATGTTGTGCCACTTATGGAAACTACTATGTTCCTCTTGATTTCTTCTCAGTCCCTTCTGCTAGGCCTCAGAGCCCGTGTCCCCTCTGCCTCTTCTTTCAGCTCTGACTTGATTCCTACTTCGCTGCAGTGGTTCTCTGCAGTCCACCTTGTCACTTTAAGGGGACAGTTCTTCCATGTACAAAGGACTTTCCTTAAAGGACATTAGCATCCCTGATGATAGGCATTAAGTATCTACATGATCTCCCTCTTGACTACAACATTCAGAGACACCCCTACTCAATTCCAGATACCCCTGGGATTGGGAGTGGGGAATGACCGTTTGAGAATTGCTGCCAGAGGTTGAGCAAGACCTTGCCTTAGCATCGGACCCATTGCTATCTACATCTCTCCTTGCCACAACTCTCCTTGCCTTTAAAATTCCACTCAGAGTTCAGTGGGAAGCATTCCTTGATGGATGTGTCCATTTAGTGTCTACTCAACAGATACTGCGCACCTGCTAATTTCCAGGCATTGTTTGCGGAGCTGCAGGTCCCACCCAGCTGCCAGTTACTACTTACATTCACATCTTCCTGACTCTGTCCCACATTAATCTGTTCATTTTCATACTCTTCATGCATGCGTTCAAGTTAGGAATATGCCCCCGCTCCCCTCTTCTCTCCCTGCATTGTCTTAAAGCAAATCCTCATATCTTATCCATAAATGTTTCAGTGTGAATCTCTAAAATGTTCTCTGTGTGCATGTGTGTGTGTGTGTGTGTGTGTAGTGTGTGTGTGTGTAGTGTAGTATAGTATATCTTTGTGTTCATGTGAGCTTATTCACTTGTATGTGCAGGTGAAGGCCAGAGGTCAGTGTTAGTATCTTCCTCAATCACTCTCCACCTTAGTTTTTGTCAGAATTCATTGGATAACCATAAATTCACTAACTGCATCAACCTCCTTGACTGCAGTTTGCCAACTGACCCTAATTTACTCGACAGCTGGCCCTGGCCAATCATAGGTTCTTTTATTCCAATCTTAATTACACAAATTGACAATAATATACAAATGTACGTTATACAATGGCTAAGAAATGGCTAAAGTCTACAGAGTTCAGAGAGGCTGTCCTGACGATGGAAGCAGAGTTCTTAAATAGAAGCAGGGGAGAGTCTGTAGGGGACCAGAAGATAAGTCTTATGACCCACAAGCAGGAATAGAGCTCTTCAAGCACAGAGGTATCAAAGGCAGTTCCCAATGGCAGACTGGTCTGTTTGAGGGTTGGTTTGAAGTGGGCTGAGTGTCATGGACAAGAAGAGAAATTGCACTTAAGCTGGTGCCTTGAGACAGTTGAAGGAGTCCTTTGCTGTGGCAGTTTTCCTGTACAAGGCTCATGACAATTGACTGGTGACTAGTCAGAGTGCCTGTGGTTTTGGTTTTGTGCTCCTTGTCTCTGTCTTTTTGTTCCTTCCATTTTTTTTTTGAGACAGGGTCTCTCTGTAGCTGGCCTGGAACTTACTATGTAGGCCAGGCTGACCTCAGTCTCACAGAGAGTTGCCTGTCTCTGCTTCCTGAGTGCTGGGATTAGATGTATACCACCACACAAGCCTTTACCTTATTTTTTGATACAGGGTCTCTCACTGAACCGGGAGCCGGTCAGTCGGGCTAGGCTAGCTGGCTAATGAGCTCCAGGGATTCACTTGCTCTCACCTCTCTAGTGCTGGCATGACAGTTGCATGTCTCTGTGCCAGCTTTTATGTGGTTGCTGGAGATCCAGACTTAATCCCTCATGCTTGTACAGCAAGCACTTTACCAACTAAGCTATCTCTCTAGGCTCTTAAAAGGCTTTTTAAAAAACATTGTCACAGTAACATTATTATGCCTAAAAAAAGTCAATAATCCCATAAAATTATGTGATTTTCCAGTGTTCCATTTTCCAAATGTGAAGAGTTTTAGTAAATCTGAAAGAAAAAACAAAAAGCAAGTCCGAAATTAGATCTTCAGGAGCTAGGAAGATGGCTCAGTGGGTAAGAGTGCTTGCTGTGCAAGCTTAAGGGACTGAGTTCCAGTCCCTAGTACCCATGTTAAAATTTAAAAGAAAAGAAAAAGGCAAACGTGGCCATGTGTACCTATCACCACAGCACTGAGGGACAGAGGCAGGCCTGGGAGCTCACCGGCTGGCCAGCCTAGCCGAAATGGAGAGTTCAGGTTCAGTGAGAGACCCTGTCTCAAATGGTGTAAGGCAGAGGGCAGTAGAGGAAGGCAGCCGGTATCCTCCACACAGGCCTGCCCACCCCACACCTGTGCACACCTTCATACACTACACACACGTAGCACGCACACACACACCCCCACATACCAACACGCATATTTGCCCCTTTATTGCTCAAGAGGCCATAAAGGAACCACATTATTTTTTTTCTTACAGGAAAAGATAAAGCAATGGGAAAATAATTTCAGGGAATGGAAACAAAATAGCTCAGGTCTTAGGTCTATTTCCTGAGGTCTGCTCCACCCTGCCAGGGAGGATTACTTGGCCCCTAACCCATGCTCGCCCTCTAGTGGCAGATGTGCATTGCCAGGGCATCCCTTAACTTTCTAGGAATGTTTCTTTCATGAAAATGACAAGGTACTACTCTATGGTGTTGCTAGCAGTTTAAAATTTGGCTACTTGACAAAAATGTGTGTAACATAGGTTTTTTTAAGTGTTGATTGAGCGCATAATTTAAAAGTCAGAATATTAAATAAACATCTCTGCCCTTTCTTCCAGCAGGCGGCCCAGAGAACGGCTCTCCGCGCTCTATCTGACAGGTACATTTTGTCATTTTTATGAACTATAAATTGCTTTATGAAACATTGAGCCCTATTTATTGTGGCATATAATTCATAATCGGATTTTGTCCCTAAAGAATCTGTGAACTGGGATGTTAAACATTCTGCATGCTTGGATTTGTCATGCGTGCATGGAGTTTATTACTGCAAAAATCACCTTGTTGTATTTCACATAAAGTATGAAGAATCCCTTGTTGTGCTGTGAAACAAGGGACAAGAAACTTGGGATAGGCCTGGATGGTGCAGTAAATTCTCAACTTTGGGATTGGTTGAGATCCATGCTCATTTTTCAGCAATAAGTACTTCATTTATTTTGAGGTGGATTCTTCTCTCTCCCTGTATCATTTCACTCAGAATGCTCTGTTTCTGGCAAGATTTTCTCTTGAAGAATTTTATGCATATAATCCAACAACTCATGGTCTCTCCTGCTGGACTTCTTACTCCTCACCTTGGCTTGTTTCTCCTTCTTGTGTCACTGAATGAGATCTGTAAACCCTAAACCAAAAGCACCAAGCTGCTCTCCAGGATAGACTAGACTCTCTTTAATTTTTGTCTGGTTTAGGGTTTTTTTTTTTCACTTCCTAAGGTGTGTGTGTGTGTGTGTGTGTGTGTGTGTGTGTGTGTGTGTGTGTTAGGTCTATCAGGAAACGAAGATGAAGCCCCTATATGTCTCCCCAGTGAGGAACTAACAGTGTCAGGCAAAGTGGGAGATGCCCCTCAGCTGCTGAAATACACTTCAGTATTGTCTGGCCGGCCTTCACCCCTCCCTTCCTTCCCACTTCCTTCTTTCCTCTGTGATAGCAGGCTGAACCCGAGCATATTCATTTCAACTGAGTGAGCCCTCCCCCATGACAGCCACCCAAGTGTGCGTTTTCTGAGAGTAGCTGGCAGGTGATCCTTCACAGCTGCCTCTGGGATTTTCAGAAGCTGACACCTGTGCTGTTCCTGAGTCTTTTGGTAGGAGAGGTCCTGGATCAAAACTCACTTACTGTGTGACACAATAATGCTTTTCCTAGACATATTTCTTTTTTCTTTTTGACTTCTCTTTGGAAATAAGAGTCTTTGAACCAAATGCATTGCGAGGGGAAGCCTAGGTTTGCAATGTTGGAGGGCAATAAAAGCTTGTAAAAGTGTATGACACTGATATGTCTACAGCCCTATTAATATACTAGAAACCACTGAATTATAGCCTTTATATGAATGAATTCATAATATATAACATGTATTTTGATAAAGATAAAGCAAATACCCACACTCAAAATGTCATAATAACTTTTGCCAGAATGAGCCAAAACATATTGTAGGAAAATGTAGATTCCCTTTAAAAACGTGGGCAGTCTCAGTTTGCAAATGCAAAGAAATGGTTCATCAGAAACTAGAATTGACACAGTTAAAGGTTCTGCCCAAGTGACTCTTGACTTAGTCCTGCGAAGCCAGTGGGCATGGATCTTAAATGGGGAGCAGCACTGTTCCCTTCCACCTTTTCCTGGTCTCACTAAAACCCCTGCCAAGCCCATTCCCTGCCCCGAAGTAGGTTGCCATTGTCCCTATTCTGCGTATGCATTGACTGTAGACTAGGGCACACACCCTTCCCACCCTATCCCTGCTTCAGTCCAGAAGTTTGTCTGCTCAAAATTTAGAGTAGCTGGGTCCACTTCAAGGTGATGACTTGGCTTAGTCCAGTGTGCTGGTAATGCAGATGCCTCCTCTATTTTTCTATTCAGGATTTAGTAATTCAGGACTGAGCCACTTCAGAGTCATGTTATAAACCCTCAGGTGTGTCCAACCTTTTGACATTGTGATAAGACATTGTCATCTACAGATTTCATGTTTGAGAACTGCACAATTGAATTACAAGTAAGAAATCTCATATAATGTTTTAAGCAACTTTATGATTGTATTAGGTTTTATTGATAGCCATTATGGGGCACCTTAAGTAAGGATGAATGTCCTTTGCAAACTGAGATCTTAGGCATGGCTTCTGTAGCTCACCAAGAACTTTGCCATCTCCTCTTGCTCTGGTCACTTTCTACTCCATTATCTGCAGCATAACTGAGATCATTTGTAATTTAGAGATACGGTTCAAAACTCTTCAAAATAAGCACTTAAAATACCTACTGAAGACCACTAATTGGTCACAAGGTAGGTTCATTTTCTACCATTACTTATTATTTTGAGTAAGCCAATATTTTTTAGGAAAAAATGGTCATTGTGACTTGGAGCCACACCACAGTATGGCTTACCTAATATTCTCTCCATCTAACTTGGAGTGGGGATGGAACTGATCACCCCAGAATGGCCTCCCAAGGTAGTTACTTACAGCATGAAATTAATCTCTCTATTAATTACTTGTCTTGTTGCTATGACAAAATGTCTGATAAGAGCAACTTAAGGAAGGGTTTTTTTGGTTTTTTTTTGCTCACAGTTCCAGAGTATAGCTGTCATGATGAGGAAGTCCTGGCAGGGGAAGCTTGAGACCACTGGTCACATTGTGTCTGTTTGAGACAACACAGTCACATGCATTCACAGTCAAGAAGCAGATAGCAAGGAACACTCATTCACTTTATCCTTTCGATTCAGTCTGGGACCCAGCCCATGGACTGGTGCTGCCCATACCATTTAAGTTAAGTTAGGTCTTCCCACTTCAACCTAACCTAGATGATCCTTCATAGACATGCTAAGAGGTTTGTCTTCTAGGTGACTGTAGATCCAATCAAGTTGACAATCAGTATAAACCATCACAATCTATTACATATTCAATTACACAAATCTTTGTGATGTCCTAAACTATTTTTTATTTTAGCCTATTAATCACCTCTTTCTATAAGATTTCATAATGATTAGACCGAACTTTTATTTTTATCCGAAAGAAAAAGCACTTTTCAGACCTCAACATGTGTTTTCTGAGTTCTTCAATTCAGGACAGAAAAGCACGAGTAGCTCTGGCCATGCTGCTGCAAGCTCCTCGCCCTTCTTCAGAGACTGTTCTTCCATTTTCCCCCAGCTCTGAACAGCCCATGAACATAAGGGCTTTGCACAAGGGTGGCACAACTGACTGATGATGAAATGGGGTTTTGCTGACAGGGTTGGTGGGAGGATGTGAGTTTACACTGTAGGAGGTCAGCTATTCCTGGTTTCCCTGTAAGGAACCCTGCCTAAAACTGTGAGGCTGGAGAGATGGCTCAGTGGTTAAGAACACTGGTTATTCTTGCAGAAGACTGGGGTTTGAATCCCAGCATCCACATGGCGGCTAACAACTGACCATAACTCCAGTTCCAGGGGATCCGACAGCCTACCTCTGTGGGCATTGCATGACACAGGTGCACTTACCTACATCCAAGCAACACACCCATACACATTAAAAAAAATAAATAAATAAAAAATAATTACATTGAGGTCTTAGAGATGAGTTTTGCCTCTAAGAAGGTGCCATTTGGTGTAAGATGATTAGGGGCATGAGAGGAAGGAAGTTACTCTGAAATAGCAAGAAAAAGTAGCCAAGATTCCTGAACTACCTTGGGAGGAGGAGAAAAAAAAAAATCTCATGTGTTTTCCACAGCAATGGGTTTGTTATAGTTCAGTCAAAATAGCCATAGATCAGTGTAGATGGAAACTGAATCACAACATACAGACTGAGTAGGGACTTAGACTTTAGCCCAGCTCATTTATACCCCACCCTGAGATGACATGATGAGTTTTATGAGAATGGGATGGTACAGTTTTTGTTTTTTTCCACTCCTGACTATAGAATATTTTTTCTATTTTCTATTTTGGAGAGTCGGCTGGCCCACTAGTGGCCCACTGGTGTCCCTAAATAATAAAAACACCAAGTTGGACCAGAGCAGGAAGAGGTGGCAAAATTCTTGATATGATAAATAAGACAATTACCAGATCTCAGTTCGCAAAGGGGCTCTGTCCTTCCTGCTTGTTATAATGTGCCTCTCAAGTGCCTTTCTTCTCACAGGTCATTGTACTGGATGGAGGTAGGGACAGGTGGGGAAAGAGAAATAAATGGCCATAAGGTTCATTTATAAAGGTGTGTCTCTGGTGTGGACTTTGCACTGCAAAAGCTGCTACATCACCAGTAACATGGAGAATATGCAAAGGGCTGTTAGGACGAAGGAAGGATGTGTGCACAGCATACAAAGTGCTTTGAATATGATTAACTCCCTCCGTAAGTAGTAAATAGCAGATAACTCTGATCAGAAGAGGGATTCGTGTGATTTATCAGTCTGAGAGACTGTTCATTTGCAGAGAAGCTGGAGGTCAATCTGGAAGTCTGGGGCCAGAGGAGCACAAGGAAATTGCCAGGACTAAGAAGTTAATCATACCCTGGGACTGCTTCCATCTGTCTCGCGGCAACAGAGCCCTGCACAGTGAGCAGGCATGCTTTATAGCTGCAGATCAGGAATTAATGTTTTCTGCAAAATCTCAAGCATCATTTGCAGCAACTTGGGTTTTATAAAAATGGAGCATAATTTTATATGAATAAATCACACTCAGATAGAAATATGAGAGTCTGTAGAAAATTTTTCTTGACTTGAAAAAAAAAAGGAGCAAGAAAGCCAATCTGAATGCAGTCATTGAAGTGATGGCACTTGGAGGGCACAAATGGCCATGTGCTTAAATTGTGCATATAATCATTTTCGGAAATGTCAGCCTGCAACTCCAACCATGGCTCCATTTTTATAGCCTTGGAGATGCATCACCAGACTGTAACCTGTCTGCCCATCTGGCAGATTCTCGGGTCTAAGATCCATTTATATTGAAATCCAAACAACTGCCATGGATTTATTCATTTATTCCATAGATACTTACTGAGCACATGCAGTGTGCTCCATGGGGTGCAGTGCTGGGACTGGGGTGCAGTGGTTCAGAAGTGCTTCTGCTCACAGCTTTGCCAGCCAGAGGGGGTTGGATTTGCAAGAACAGCGTCTTCGTGCTCACTTATTTGCTGCTTTCCATGTTTCCCTTTCTCAAATAATTCTCATGCATCAAGTCACACTTTAAATTGGGAAGAAGATAATGAAATAAAGTAAATGACAAATATCCTAAAATCACATAGAGTGTAGAGTGTGAAATGATCTGTGTCCCCAAGCAATACCAAACATGGCCCCATAGTGAGGGAGGGGGGAAAGATGGGTGCTTGATTGACTGGGCGGAGGCTTTGCCTTCAGCTCCTTCTTCCTGATTCGTAGTCAAGTGAACCATTTTCAGCTGAGCTAAGGCAGTGTGTGTTGGGAAGGGTCCCTAGCTCAGATGAATGCCTCTGAGTTCCATTTTTCTCAGTCCCTAGCCGTGCAAGAGAAAAGAGGCACAGCTGCTATGTACTACTAATAGCTGAGCTCTTCATTAAGTATCAAAAAGAGGGTGGAGGGGTACATTTTAAGACAGCTTTTAGCAGCAGATAGATCTTTATGTGATCGAAGCCAGCCTGGTCTACATAGTGAGTTCCAGGCCAGCTGGGGCTGCAGAGAGACCCTATCTCAAAAAGACCCTTCCCCCCAAAAAAGGAAAGTTTTAAATTCGCAGCTTTGACAGTGGTAAGTGGCAAAATCTGTATCAGCCCTGCCCATGGGCCCCATGTTCTCTAGTCTCTCCAAAGCAAAGGACTCCTTGTAACAAAGACTTTCTAGTACACCATATGAAATGCAAGTTTTTAAAGAGTGTTGGTGTTTGGAACCCTGTCATATTTGCTGTCCCATTTTAGAAGAATAATCCTAAGAGATAGAGGGAACTCTGTTTAAAAAACAAAACAAAACAAAAACCAGATAAACATAAACTGTGTTGGATAGGTGATGTGACTCATCCAACGGCCATAGCTGTGACTAGATCCCAGGTCCTCTCACTCCCATCAATGCAATTCTGCCATCCTCTACACAGCAGCAAAGCCAGCTGGATGTGGTCAGAAATGCTGCTGCTGGCTTAGTCACCATTTACATCCGTATCTTATTTCTACCTTAGTCTTTTATCTCTAGCACCTCACATATCACCCGGAAATGAGGTGAGAAATCATTTGATGAACAAAAGAAAGCAATAAAAGAACAAACTAACAATGCTAATGGTTTCAGTAACAAAAGCAACTTTGGTCTTCAAGTAGAAAATAATTTTCAGAATCTGGTCTCCATTATTGCAACAGAGGACCTTGGGAGGGAGAGACTGATGAACAGAGTCTCATCATGCAAGGGTTCAAGCAGGTATCCTATCTGCTTATAAAGATATTTTAGAGTCAAGCAACACTATTAGCTATAGATGGGTTCAGTGGGAAAACAATATTGAAAATTTCAAAAAATAATTCCAAGGTTGGCAAGAAAGTCTCAGATAAAAACTGCCTGGTACCTTTAATTTAGAAAAGAATTAAGCTGGAAACCAGTAATAGAAAGAGAACCCAACATTACCAAGAGGTTTTCTTGACCAAGTGGAAGTCAAGCCAGATGACTCTGCATCTTCCCTCTCTCATCTCCTCTTCATTTCAGTGCTCAGTACTGTGACAGAGCTTAAAATGCTCCTGTCTCACCTCCACCAGTTGCCCATACTTCTGTTTCCCCTTCAATTCATTTATTGAATTTTTATAGCACTGGGCATGTGCAAGGGGGGAGACATTGTTCTAGTCTCTATGGAAAACCCCAAAATTCAGTCTCCATGGTTCCCATACCCAAGGAGCATACAGTATGGGAAAGGAAGTATAGATGTATGCCTAAGTACAGGTTATCTTAAAATGCCACTGGATACATAGGCAGTGTTCCTGTTAGAACAGATGCATGTCAGTGTGCTAAGCCTTTCATTTATGCCATTCATTTAAACCTTACAACATCCCTCTCAGCAAGGAAGAAAGGACTCACTCAACACTAGGGCTATAAAGAGATGCTGTTGTCAACAGGTTCCATTTCCCTTCGTGTTCTAAATTGCTTTCCGGAAAATCCTACTGAGTGTGGGTTTCTATTAATAGACTCAGGTAATTTTCCCCAAGTCTTACAGCCTTGGAGTCCTAGAACAATCTGTCTGACCACAGAGTCGATGCCTTTAGCCACTTCAGTAAGCACACCCCCTTCCCCCATCAGGCCATGAGGCAATCAGTGACCTTGGAGGGCAGGTAAAACAGTGGAACACTTGCAGAGCTCAGAAAGAGGAGAAACAGTTTAAGTGTGGCATGAAGGAAAGTTGCATTAGTGATTGTGACCAGGAATGGAGAGGTTCAGAGAACCAGCTCCACACAGCACAGGACAGGGCAGGGTGTTCCTTCACCATGAAGCATTTCTTCAGGTACCTCATCTTCCAAGACAGTCTTAACCAGCCATCTGACTCAGCTTCTCGTCCATCAGCCCCTCAAAGAATCGCTGATTTTGTACTCCACTGACTTGATGTATTTACTCCTAGTTGCAGTCTCAGTCTCCTACTGAGAGTGGGAGGCACATTTAAGGAGTTGGTTGTACTTTAGATATACCACCATGTAATCCTGGCATAACTGCATGCCCTTTAAAATATATGTATTTTATTTATTAACATGTGTGTCTGTATATGAGGTGAGTATGAACATACATATGCACTGGTGGGTATATGGGTCTGTTCTCTTCTTGCACCATGGGATCCAGGGAACAAAGTTTGCACAATTACTTTTACCCACTGAACCATCTCCATGACTCCTGCTTGCCTTTTTAAATAAAGCAGACCAAGAATGTGAATCCTGCCACTCAAATCTGTTCTTATGATAAGAAGGAAAAAACCTTCTGGCCCAGCTGTCCCTGGTCTCTTTCCTCTTTTTATTAGACCTCATGGAGCAAACAAGCATGGGATACTGAATCCTTGAACTTGGAATGGTATTGACTTTGGGCAAAGCATTCACATACCTGAGTCTGAACTTGCCCCATTGCGATAAGCAGGGCGCAATCATGGCCTCCTTGGCTAGGTTTGGGGACAGATCAAATGAGATAATATAGGGTAGAGGCTCTTTGGCTCCCTTTCCATAGGATGATAATCCTGCTACCACACTATTCAGAGGCACCTGTCACCAGGTACCAGGGCGTGCTCTTTGGTTTAAGTCCTCCCAGAGGCTTAAAACCCAGAAGAAGAGAATACTACAATATGGGTCTTACAGGAAGCCCTGAATAGTAGTATGAATTTGTTTTCACATTCTAGGGAAAGAGATTTCAACATGTTCCCGTAAATACCTTGTGCTATTTCTCACCCACTCGTCCTTTGTAGCATTTCTAATCAAGCCTGTTCTCCCCTAAAAACCAAAGCCAGGGTTCTAGATGAGGTCCACACATACCTCTGATGGACTAACTACAACCCAGGTCTCTGTCATCATCTTCTCACTCCATTCACTTAGAAGAGTCGTCTGATCATTTCCTGACAGTCTTCCAGCTGATCTCTAAAGAATTGGCCTGATTTTTTTTTTTAATTGCAGAGCAAAGAATCATTATTATTCCAGAAGCAAACTGTCATTCTCAGGTAGAAATCTGTGTAGGGCATGGAGCAGAAGTGCTGAGTCTCTCTGCTTCATAACAGGGCCCTGCAACATCCATCCACACTCACAAGTAGAGACCCTTGGCCCTGCTCCCACAGGGAAGCCACATAAGTATCCCTTACAGCCCTTAGGTGGCTGTTAGCTCAGTCAGCTGCATTAACACTGCATTAACAAGGAGAACAAACACAGGCTGGAGGGCCTAAAACTCGGCTTTTAAAAAGCCCCCCTAGTACTAATTTCCGCAGTAAAACTAAATGGCTCCAGAGAAGCCATTGAGTCCTATCAGGTAAATAATACACAGTTTAAAAGGTCCCAGACATGTATTTCACACGATAGAAGAGAGCCAAGGAAGAAGTTACAGTCTTTAGAGTAAATAAATAACAAGTTGTATAAAGCCACTAATTGCCCTTTAAAATGGTTTAGTGGGTTTGGGAGTGCTTGAAAATTAATACGACTTGCTGCCTGATGTCTGGCGAGGGAGGAGGCAGCAGGAGAGGCCTCTGGGTGAAAGTGCTTTAACTCTTTTAGTTAATCCTCACAAGTACCATGAGCCCCAGCTATGAGCTGGGGCCCACTTAGAAAAACTTCGACTTCTTTAAAAAGAATAGTTGTGGTGATGTCTGCACAGCAACATGAATGTACTTAATACCACCAAAATGACCACTTGAAAATGGTGAAAATTTGTGATATGTATTTTGCCACAGTTTTTAAAAAGTGTTAAAAAATAAAAAAGAATGGGTAGATCTGCAAATACAGTTGAGCATCCCTAATCCAAATACCTCAAATCTGAAACACTCCAAAATCTAAAACTTTTTGAGCACCAGCTTAACACTGCAAGTGGAAGATTCTTCACTATGAAACTTTCTTTCATGTATAACATTACCTAAAATATCATTTAAACTTACTTTTAGACTGTTTAAGTCTAAAGTTTAAGTTATATATGAAACAAGTGAATTTTACATGTAGACTTAGGTCCCTGTGCTAACACATCTCATTATGTGCATACAAATATTACAAAACCCGAAGAAAATAAAAATTGGAGTCAGAAAGTATTCTAGCCTGAAAAGTTTTAGATGAGTGATGATATTCCAAGTGGTTCCAAACGGCCCTTCTCCTGTGGTAGAGGGGGGACCGATGTTCTCGTGAAGTTTTGGAGTGTAGGGTTCCCAGCTAGGCACTCTGCTTCCTTCCCAGCTAGTGTCCGAAGTGTCCGTGGTCTTCTGAGCAGAACCTGCTCTGCCACCCTCCCCCTGCTCCTCTAGCAGAGTCTGTGACTGTGGAGGGGCACAGCTAATTGGCACCTCCTGTTGTTCCTCTGCCTCCCTGCACTCTGTGAACTCCGGAAGGGCCAGAGGGTGCCAGGCCTTCACAGATTAATGATAGGACATTGACCCCACTATACTTGACTCATTTTGATCCATTGCCATTCCCACATAGTGTTTCCACTCTAACGAATCTTTTCCCACTGTCAATAAAGTTACCAGAGGCAAGATATTTAAATCACAGACCCATAAATTATTTTTTATTTAGTCTTTGTCACTTTGTCAGTGTACCCTGTGCCTTTGCACACCTGTGTAATTGTCCCTTCTAGACCAAGGACAGCAGTGCTCTGTGTCTAATGTTTGTGGTTCATTTAAATTTTATTGAAATTTACATTTAAAAATACATGTGCAATTCAAGGCCAGAGCTAAGAAAGCAAACTGTTGTGTCTAGCACACCTTCTGTATTTATTGCTGCTGTCTACTAAAATGTAGAGACCTTTTTACAAACATTATACTTCTGAGAGAGAAGTTCCTGTGCATCCTTAGAAACCTGCCTTAATTAAAACCTCACTGACCTGCAGGAAATAATTACTGACCAGTTATTTTAGAATGTTTAAACTGACCACCTGTGAGGATACAACCCATAGTCCTCACCCCCTTTGAACTTTAGCATATGTGATACCATTCTCAGTGACCTGGGTCTGGCAAATTGAGCTGAATCCAAAGGAAACCCAAGGGTAACACATTTTATATGTACATTTACATGTATGTTGATATGAACATGTTTGTTCATTTGTGAGTGCATGTATATGTGTGGAGGCCAGAGAACAGCCTTGTCACTCCAGGAGCTGTCCACCTTGCATTTTGAGACAGGGTCTCTCACAGGCCTGGGAATCACCTATTCATCTAGGTTGGCTGGCCAGCAAGCCCCAAGGAGTCTCCTGAGATTACAAGTGCATACTACTGCACCAGACTATTTGTTAGTTTTTTAGACAGGGTCTCCCTGTAGCTCCAGCTGGCATAGAACTCACTATATAGGCTTCCATCTCACAGAGATCCACCTGCCTCTTCCTCCTGAGTGCTGGGATTAGAGGCATGTGTCACCATGCCTGACTGCACCTGACATCTTTACATGGGTACTGGGGCTTGAACTCAGGTCCTCGTGCTTGTATGGCAAGCACTTTACCAACAGAGCTATCTCCCCAGCCCACAAGTAATGTATTTTACAGAATATTTTTTCAAATGTTCTTCTTTTATGCATATGTAGTTTTCTGAGAACTCTGATGCCCTTTTCAGTGCTGTAGGCAGCCAGCTGGAGAAACATTTGTGGATGGGTTTAAAGCCAATGGATAGACTACAGTTATTGTTTTGTTTTTCTGTTCTGTTCAAAACACAATCTACTTAACTGCATTTAATGGGAGTTTATTTATATTTTGACACCAGCTTGTTTTGGTTTGGTTTTGTTCTAAATCTCCCTTTTGGAAAAAAAAAAATCCCAAGCCCATAGAGTCCTCTTTCTCTGGCTTTATGTGCCTTATGGACAGGACCTCCCTCCCTCTCTATCCACCCGCCTTCCCTCCTGGGACTGTCCTGTCAGCCATTTGGCTCTCTGGACTTGGAATCACACAGCCAGCTGGAGCTTACTACCTAGCCAGCTGCTAACTCTGGGCTCAGGGCCTGCCCCCTCCAGAAGGTCTCCCCTCCCAGTGACCTGCTCCTTTAACACCCTCTCAGAGGCAGCCTGGGGCCAGCTCTGGCCTCCTGCACTGGCTGACTGGCCTTTGATGATTTTGATTTGGAACCCCAGCTGCTGACGAAGGTTAATGTGCTCCCACTGGCTGGAGCAGCCTGACTTTTCTCACTCTGTTTAGCTCCCTGCCCTGTGCTGGCTCCCAGGCTAGTGTCTGAAACCATGTCCTCCCACCAACCAGCAGCATGCAGCCCACTTCTACTCTCCCCAGGCAGCAACAAACCTCCTGCCTGGTATATTCTCAGATATTAGGGGAAAACCATCTGATTCACCAAATTCCAAGCCGATTTTTCTCAGCCATGCCTCCTCTCCACTGTGAGTCCCTATGGACTTTGGTGGGGGTTTTCATGCAGTCTCTACCCACTGTCCCTGTCATCCTAAGAGGTGGTGTCTAGCATGGCTCTGGGCACTAACTAGTCAGTTGAACTGAAATGTTGAAGCTAGCCAAATGCTTTCGAAGGCCAAGGCCATGTCCTGTCTTACATGTCTTACAAGCCGGGTCTACCTAGTTGCAGGCCTGATATGGCAAATCAAATAGGGCTTGATGAAGACCAGCTCAGGCAGAGTCCAAGGCCCCTTGAGAGCTCCCCACCCTACCTCCCCTTGGTGAAGTTCACCCTGTTCACACAGCCAGTGAGTCAGTGGGCCACTTGAGGTTACAGTTCTTCATCTTAAAATGGAGACACTCACCTCTATTCAGCTACCTAATCCTGGAGCTTGAATGAGCCAAGGAAAATAGCAGTGGACACTACATGAGTAAGGAAAATGAAGATATTAGTCATCTGAGAGGGTATGACTCTTTGAGTCACCATCCCAGCTGTTTAATGCAATTCAGAAAGGGCAAGCCATTCTTCAGTGTGCTTGGAAGATGAGCACAAAGCCTGGTAATAACGATCCCTCTCTGACACATGTCACATGGTCTGGATGTTAAATTACCTCTGTCCTTTTGCTATAGTATGCTGGCTCCCCAGGCCCTGTGCTGGGGACTTGCTGTCACCATCCCATGTCATCCCCAGACAGCCCTCTGGAACAAATATCATTGTTTTTTATTTTACACGTGGGAACTGAAGTCTCCAGCGATTGATTCATTTGCCTAAAATTAATGGACACAGTAAGGAATAGTTCCCACTGGACCCCAGATTTGCAGTGGCTATGTGGCTAGGTTGGGGCTGGCACACTCAGAGGCTAGCGCCCAGGACTTCATCTCCTCTACACCCTACTGAATCCCTGAAAACAAGACATATTTCAGCCTGAATCACACTCACAGAAAATGCCTGAGGGCTACACCCAGAACCAAGGGCTGCTCCATTCTCCTGCCCAAAGGATGGAATCAGCTGGAGATTTGTAAGGTACAACATGCCTTGCCCAGTCTTGTTCCGTCCAAGCAAGTAGATCCAGGGATTTCAGCCATCTTTCCGTGCTCTGCACCAAAAACAGAAGATGGCAGAACACCTGGAAAGTGCACTGGTTGGGCTTAGACAAATTTAGATGAGGAGGAGAGAAGATCCAAGCCAATACTGTTTCCTAAGATTTCTATTTCTTAGAGATTTTTCCCCTTCCAACTGGCTGGAGATCTGGTATCTACTCACTACCACTTGGATATAAAGGACAAATTGTGCTCAATCTCTACAGCAATTCTGAACCCTGTAGGTGTTCAAAATGTGAACCCCACCCATATATTTCGGCTTTGGAGACCAGCTACCAGCCATGCCAGCTTCCTTGCCTCAGCAGAGTGATGCTCCAGTATTGTAGAGACCACACAGCTCCCTGGGTGTCAAGGGATCTATAATAACAGGAGATCTACTAGCATGGCTTCCCAGGTCCCCTTCAAGTCTTGGCTCTGTCACAGGCCCATCTTCTGATTCCAGCCATGGAAGTATTCATTCTTCCATACCTAGACTCTGACTCTCTCTCTCTCTCTCTCTCTCTCTCTCTAGACTCTGACTCTCTCTCTCTCTCTCTCTCTCTCTCTCTCTCTCTCTCTCTCTCTCGCTCACCCTTCCTCCTGAAACTCTTTTCCTTCTCCTCTTCCCTTCCCATCCTCCTGCACAATTCCTGGCCACATTTCAGGTCCCCGCTTAGGAATCATCACAACCCACAGTTGGCTCTCCTTCCTTGCCATCTGCCCACATGTGCCTCTTGGGTAGTACCCATCCCTGTTGGATCAAGCAGCTTTCCATGGGTGCCAAGCCTATCAAGTGCCTCAGATCTTGGCACTTCAGTCACAGGCTGATGCATGGCCTGAATAGTGATGGACTGACTTGATTTCTCAGTCAGTTTTTCTCAAATGTCAAAAGAAGAGAATACTGTCCACCTCTATCTTGTAATAGTGCTGTCAGACCTCAGGAGATTATTTTGGGGAAAGAGCTATGTAAAACCAAAAGCTGATTGCACACAGTACATGTTTCTTAGTAATATAATTGCTGGTAAACAGAAGTACTTGAATAGCTGTTAGCCTTGTTAAGTGATGAAAGGCAAAGTCAAACCCTATCCCTTCAGCCCTTAATTCTTTACCTTCAGCCTAGGACCACTGTTGATATTTCTCAGACAGTAATCAGTGAGAAAAAGTTCACAGGACAGTAGTAGTAAATATTACAATGTAAAATTCATTATTAAAGTAGCATTTTCATTCAAAATTATTTTCATTACATGGAACTCCTAACTTATTTAAAATCCTGTCTCCACAGAAACTTCTTTAAGCTTCCAAAACCATTACTATCTTGGTTACTTGGGGATAGTCCAGGAGATTTTCTTCCATCTTTGCATTTGTGAACAATTACAAGGAATCAAGCACATCAGTAGCCGATAGATTACAGACAGGACCTCGGCCCTCCAGAAAACCATTATATGGCTCTTCCACAAAGCTCAGCACTGGTGGATCTGCATGTAACTACCCACACAGTCTCCATGCTCCCCAGTTTATGACTGTGTCCTGCTATAACTATGGGCAGTGTTTCCTTCCCTAGTTTAAACCACTGTGAGACAGCATTCTCATAAGGAGTGGTTAAAAACATGCATAAACTGTTGGCAAGGTTATAGAGAATTTGGAACCCTTGTGCTTTGTTGTTGACATTCCCAGTTGCGTGACTGCTGAAGTATGGTTAATACTTGAATTTAAAAATCCCCCTCTAGTTCATTGGTTCACTTCTTAAGGGAACAATGAAAACCATGTCCTAAACTCATTCCGTGTCCATGACAGGTATCCAGTGGCGCCTACAGACTGCCTTATCTTTTCTAGCACCACTATGGGTTTTAGCTGGTAGTCAGCCTTCCTGTTAGCCTCTCCTTTGCGAGTGTCACATGATGCCTCCCCATCATTCTCCCTGTGTTACCTCACCTCTGGTCCTCTACCTGAATCTTTCTGAGGTGTTGGACCACTTGCCTCCATGAGCAGCCTCCAAAAGGGAACCAGTCAGCCTTACCTGTCCCTGTATCTGTTGTGATCTGAGTGTTTGTATGTCCCCGCACCCCTGCAAATTCTTCATTAACCCTGCTCCACAATGTCTTACTATTCGGAGGTAAGAACTTTGGGAGGTAATTAGAATTATGGACAGTCAAGAGCATGGAGCATCCATAATGTAGTTATCACCCTTATAAGAAGAAACCTGAGCATGCATGGGAAGCAGTTATGCAAGTATACAGTAGCCATCTGCATGCCAGCATGAGAACTCTCACCAACAGATGAATATGTTAGCACCTTGATCTCAGACTTCCTAGCCTTCAGAATTGTGAGAATGAATGTTGTTTAAGCCACTCAGGCTGCAGTATTTTGTTATAACAATCTGACAGACCAAGCAAGTCACAGTCCTATGTGCCTTTGTTGTTTTTTTAATGAACATACAAAGTAACAGGTTTCCTTAAGGCATTTTCATATATACCTAACTCAACAGTAGAGCCCTCAGCTATCTGCCACTTTTTAAAAGCCAGGCTGTATCTGGTGCAATAGGAGGGTCTAAACAGTAATGTCTAGGGATGGGGAGCATAGCTCAGTGGTAAAGCACTTGCCTAGCATGTGCATGACCCTGGGTTCAGTCCTTAGCACACAAATAAATGAGTATAGTCTAAAGAATAACTGCTTTCCAGAGGAATTTTCTCCAACTTTTGTAGTATATGACTAAAAAACAAGAAACATGAGCTTGGAAACTGAAGCCTAGATTTGTGGATCCACTTTTCAGTAAAATACTATAGAGAGATCCTCTCCTTATTAAACTCCAACATCATTTCTAAATATGTTCTGTTGAATAAAATAGCACCTTCCACTTTTTGTTGTCCAAATGCAGCTTAGGGTGGGTGGAACTTGGCTAGCGATGCACTGCAGACCCTGATAACAGCATCCCATACACCTGCCCTGAGGCACAGTTGCCACATCTTTTTACAGGTACTCTAGCCACTTCCTGTGATCACTTCAGAATCAAAAGTAGCCATAAGCAAGTTTTATTTCAGTGGAGAAGTGGTTACATAAGCCTTATGTTCATCCCTTTCAACTCATCCAGAAGCTCTGGAGGGAAATACATTAACCCTGGATTTTGTGACTTTGTAATAGACTCATATTTTACCATTGGATTGCTTTTATCTTCTAACTGTTCATCCAACTCCATGGCTGTGGTGCTAAATTGCTTTTAAAATATAACTCCAGCAACTTGAAGGATGAATTCCTCCCAGGTCCCCAGACTTTCCTTGTCTGTGATTAATTGTAATTAATCCTCTCACCTGTCATCCCATCTCAGCTTCTGTCATACAACCTGCAGGATAGTTTGTAAAATTTCAAGCAGGAAATCTCCTGCGCATCAGTCAATGGCGATGTTGCCAGGTGTCACTCATCTTCCTGAGTTTTTCATCCTCCTGTCCTGCTGTCTGCTTTGCTATATGTGCTCAGCTACGTGGGATCGGCAAGAAAGGCCATAAGCCTAAGGTTGCCAGGTTTAGCCAGTCAAAATCCAGGATCAATGAGTCATTCGAGGGTGTAAGTACTTTCCTAATATTACCTACTATCTATATGCAATTACTAAACCCTGTTGGGTGAACCACGTTTTATCTGACAATCCCGCACAAACCATATTTTGATTTGAAGACCATTAAAAAGGAAATGTTCTGAGCTGGGCGCGGTGACACATGCCTTTAATTCCAGCACTGGGGAGGCAGAGGCAGGAGGATCTCTGTGAGTTCAAGGCCAGCCTGGTCTACATAGTGAGTTCCAGGACAGCTGGAGCTACAGGGAGACCCTGTCTCAAAAAGACCAAAAAAAAAAAAAAAAGGGAAATGTTCTGTAAAATTATTTGGTCCTTATTGAAAATTGAAAAAGGTAAAAATCGGGGCGGGGGGGGCTGGAGAGATGGCTCAGCGGTTAATAGTAGGCTGCTTTTGCAGAGGACCCAGGTTCAATTCCTGGCACGCACATGGCAGCTAACAACCATCTGTAACTCCAGTTCCAGGGAACCTGATGCTCTCTTCTGACCTTTAAAACAAATTTTCCCTTTTCAAAGGGTTGAATAGGCATTGGAGGTATAGCTCCCTATTAGAGCATATGCTTGGATGTTCAAGGCTCCAGATTCCCTTTCCAGCACCAGTCAATGCCAGAACTAATAGAACAGTGGTCACAGCTCCAGCAAAAGCAGTACATAGCTGTTCTCTTGATTGTCCATGTGGGTGTTTGAATTGGTATGTGAAGTATATGTGGTACTCTTGCAGGTATTGGGCCTGTTTGGAAACCCATTAGGAGTGGGGAACCATTTGCAGGTTGAAAGCATCTGACTGACTTCTTGTCCTTTTCCCTCATATAACACATGCCCCAAAGGGAAATGTCAGACTCCCACTTTCTGTGAAGTGTGCACTATTGCCCAATACTATGTTCACTTGGGTGTGCTGTTCTAATTTATATTTTTGCCACAGCAGTTGTGCAAAAGACTGCCTGCTTTGGATAAAGTGGAAGCCACTGAGGATTTCGGGTCTGTTTTCAGTGGTGTGGAGGCTAAAGAGATTTTCTGTTGGCCTCTAATAACAGTAGGTGATAGACAGAGGACCTGACCCTCAAGATGTGGTCTTGGCACCAAAAGGCTCTCATTAATAGCCCTGTGTGTGGGTGACACTTTCTTTCAACTCTGTTTCTTAAGCACCGTTACGCCCTTGGTTAGCACAGCATATTAATTATTCATTGACTAACTTTTTCCAGCGGTGATTAATTAGATAAGTTACACAATGGAAGTGGTAGTAAATATTATAAGAGCAATTACTGAAGTAGTAATTTTCATTCATAATTATTTTAATTACATGGGACTCCAACTTACTTAAAATCCTGTCTCCACAAAGCTGCTTTTGAGCTTCTAAAACTGTTTCCCACTTGGAAAATTGTCTTCTACTTTTACATTAGTGAGAAAACAGGGGCATTCAGGCAGATAGATATCTGTTACGTTCTAGGTAGGACCTGGGCCCTTAGGAAGGCTGGGATCCCAGGAGCCTGGATGGCTGCCTATGTGCAGGGTATTTACTTTTAAAGAAAGATGAAGACAGAAGAAGCCTTTGGTTCCAGGAAGGACCAGCTAGCTAGCTGTACAGTCCCCACAGGGTCCTCACTCTCTATATATAGATACATATTTATATATATATCTTAATGTTCTATGGTTGCCATCTTGAAATTCTTAATAATTTTGTCTTTGAACTTACATTGTGTGAGATCCAGTGGGGCATGTACCAGGGCATGGAGCCTCTGCTCACATAGGGTCCCTCTCGGCCACCAAGTCCCCTGCCTGGTGCTCTGGTCCCACCCAACCTCCCCCTATCCACCCTGCACCATGACTGCTGCCATCCTGTGCCTCCGTAATGGTATGGGTACACACCTGGTCCTAGAGGTACACCTGTGCCCAGGCATGACAGCAGCACTCTGCTCCAAGCTCCATGGGGTAGCTGAGTAGGACCAAGCCTTTTTCCACCCTAATCCAGGAAACTAGTGCATCCCAGTGTGAAGGTCACAGTACCTCTATTGTGGGTACCCAGAGAGCACAGGGTGAAATAGCAAATACAAATGCCAGGGACAGTTGAACCTTAGGTCCTAGCACATGGAATGCTGATTTCATTCTGCTGTCTGCCAAGGGGCTCCCATTGCTCCAGGGATGCAGAACCAGTGGTTGTGTTGACCAGCCATCTGGAAAGGCCTGTCTTTAAAGTTTTCTCTAAAAAAAAGTTTCTCTCTCTCTCTCTCTCTCTCTCTCTCTCTCTCTCTCTCTCCATCCCCTCCCCCCCTTCTCCCTGTAGCCCCAGTAGGCCTGGAACATAGACCACCTGGATCTCACAGAGCTCCACCTGCCTATGCCTCCCAAAAGCTGGGATTAAAAGCACACACCACCTTTCCAAGCCCAGCTAAAAGTTTTTAAATCTTAATGAAGTATAAAATATTCTTCTCTCTTGGGGATGGAGAGATAGCTTAGAGGTTAAGAGCACTGTCTGCTCTTGCAGAAGACCCAGGTTCAAATCCCAGCACCCACATAGTGGCTAACAACTGTCCAATAATTCCTGTTCCAAGGGATTTGATGTCCTCTTCTGTCCTCCTTGGGCATTGCACAACATGGGTGCACTTACATGTGTATGAGTGTATGCAGGCAGTATACTCATACACATAAAATAAATAAGTTCTTCTCTCTTTTGTCACTCCAGGGCCCCAAACACATTTTGCTCCTTGGCACTAACACAAGCACACACTGCTAGCTGTGTCAGTGTCTAATTAGATACCCACCTCTTGGAATGCTCTAACTCAGCTCTATTTCATTGAGGGGGGGGGGAGCTTTCTTTTAAAGAAAGAAATTCTGACCAGAAAGTCAAAGCAAAGCTTCGCATGGGGAGCTCCCTGTCCACAAGGACTGTCCCCATGCCTCTGAGTCATCTGCCCAGTTGAGGCCTGGTGGTGCATTTCCTGCCTCTGAGTGCATGTTCACTGTGAGCAGGCTGCAGCTCTGAGCCTGGCTTGTCCCCAGCACTGGTGCGTGAGCTCAGCTCAGCTGGGATTACCCATTCGAGCAGGAGAGACTGGACTGAGAGCTTTATGGACCTGTTCTCTAGTTGGTGATGCTTTTACTCATATTGGGAGACTCATTTCGAGAACCATGTTTCTTGCATTCTCTGTGAAGGCAGAGCTGGGAGTCACAAAGCCCAGCCTTACAGGCACAATCCTCAGCAAAACAAAGCAAATGAAACTGACCACATTAGAATCTGCTCACTGGCCCTTCTTTTTCTTGCTGCTTGCTTTCTTCCTTCTCCTTCTTTGCTTAGCCCACTCATAAAGCAACCCTGCTATTTGCAGCACAGCTTAAAGTAACAAACACCTACACTTGACAGGCCTTCTCTTGAATCTGTTGCTCTCCTCATGACCCCCCGCCCCCATCACAGGTAACGCCCGTTTTCAACTTCCGCATGCAGGCGTCATTTTCAGTCCAGAATACCCCTAGACTTCCCTGGGGTGCAGCCTCCTTGGCAGAGTGGCTACAGAGGGAGCTATGGGGCTTACAGGAGAGTTGCCTGCCCTGAACTCTTTATCCCTCCACTGCAACAGAGACTGTCAGAGATCCCACTCGGTTCGGTATTGTCTTACTAATAGAACATAAAGTGGCCCTCACTTTGTCAGGTTCAGCATCTGTAAATTCAGTCAACTTCAGATGTAAAAGTGCAAAATAAAAATACAGTTGCATCAGAACTGACCATGAGCAGACTTTTTCTTATAACTATTCCCTAAAATATATGGTATGACAACTGTTTACAGGGCATTAATGATATATTAGTTATTGTAAGTCATCTAGAGATTATTTAAAGTACATGGGAGGGGCTGGAAAGATGGTTCAGCAGGTAAAGGCACTTGCCACCAAGCCGGTCAACCTTAGTTCAATCCCCAGGACCCACATGATGAAAGAGAACACCAATTCCAAGTTGCAAGTTGTCCTCTGACCTCCACACACAAACATGCACAATAAACAAATGTAAAAAAAAATTAAAGTATATGAGTGGATGTGAGTAGGTTCTGTGCAAATACCATGCTGATTTATTGAAGGGATTGATATTCACAGGGTCCTGGAACCAGTGCCCTGTGAATACCAAGGGATGACTATTTGCTTATAGAATTTCAGCTTCACACAGTATAGGAAACTAGTCAATCCCAACCTGTTTTTTAGTCCTCTTCATTGTCACTGGTGCACCCATATAGAAGGACTTCATGGTTCTGTGTTGTACAATTGGACACAAAATAAATGATTCCACCCACTGGCCTGAGCCAGTTTTGACTTCCCCCACATGCTTATCCCTGTGACCCTAGCCTCCCAATCACCTTTATGGCGCCCTCTTTCCCTGAGCTTGCCCCCTCTCACATACATTGGGATCACTTGGCATTTAGGAGCTTCCGCGGGTCCCACCGCACTCAGAGGTTCCTTCCTGAAAACCTTAGCTCTTCTCCTCCTTCTGCACTAATTACAGCCAAGAGTTGTATCACAGAACTTGGGGCTCAACATTGCCTGTCACCTCTTGAATGTTTTTGTAGGACTCACAACTATGGGGGGGGTCTGCATTAACCTTGTGTTTCCTGTGCCCACCCTTTTGAGATTAATGCCAGGTGTGAGTGCACCCCTGCAGTGCAAGGCAAGAACACCCAAAATTCTGATAGCAGAAAAGTCCTTATGGAACCAAAATGGAACGTGAAGTGCCCTGGGAAGCATTGCCACTGGCAGGTCCCTAGAAATCACTTTATACACTGCAGATGGAAAATCTTTACCTACAGCACACCCTGGGCATCTCAGAAGTTCAGCACAGTTGTCCCTCAGCATCCACAGGGACTGGCTCCAGGACCTCCCTGCAGACACCAACACCCATAAATTTTCAAGTCTCTTGTATCCAGTGGCAGAATATGTGCACAGAACTACATACTTCCTGCTACATACTTCACATGGTCTAGGTTACCCATAATCCCTAACAGGGAAGCGGTAAAGAGCTGCAGTACTCATTAGGGAACAGCAAGAAAATGCTTTGTATGTATTCGGCACACATGTCGTTTTTGTGAATATTTTCAATCTGTGGTTGGTTGAGTCTGTGGACTGCAGGGATGTTAAGTCTGTGTACAGAAAGCTGACTGTACTTAGAGTACTGAGAATGCCTGTCATTACCTAGACTTTTAGATGTAGTGAAGCCAGGAATTTGATGTTATATGCCTAAATATTACATGATACTCCTATATACAAATTTAGAAAGAAAGCACGAGGTAGCATTTTAGAGTCATCTCTGATTAATTGCCGGTAGAGACTTACCCAGGACCCTGCTCCAGGGTTCACTTGTCTCCCAGCCATTCATCAGCCTGCATGGGAAAAGGAAAGGAATTAAAAATGTAAATTGACACCAAGCATGATGGTTTATGCCTTTAATCCCAGCACTTGGGAAGAAGAGGCAGGTCTGCAGATCCCTGTGAGATTGAGGCCAGCCTGGTTTACATAGTGAGTTCCAGGTCATCTGAGGCTACAAGGAAACCCTGTCTCCAAAAAAATATTATATAAGTTGCTGTCACTTGTCTTACTACCCTTGTGTCAGACTAGTTTAGTTGTAGGCATACAACAAAATTCAAGCCAGTAAGGCATAATAGGTGATCTGCTTAACAAGAGAAGCCAGACCATACTCTTCTATGTACCATTGACTGCATGTGATGACTGTAACAGGTGTCTTGGGGCCACATAAGAGATACGCTAATCACAAGCCCAAGGCAGCAATGAGAACAGAGGAGCCCACTTCCTTGGTGAGGCCACTGAACCTTTACATTGATGAGTCATGGAAACGTCCCTCTTGGGGCTTCTGGTTTTGAGATATGCATGTCCTCACTGTGTTTTCCCTTATTTTAGTTGTGGTCACTGTTCTGTATCCAGTCACAGTCTATTTGTACTATTACCTACTCTTTGGAAAGGCCCTATGAATGGCACTCCCTGCAGACACACCTGAGTAACATCTTACACGTTTGACCTGAACATCCTCACCCATGGAACAGACCCAGCTTGATCCACATCAGCTAACAAGAGCACAGCTTGAGCCACAAGTCTGGATCTTAGATTCTGTGATTTCAGTTTCCCTAAAAATCCCCTTCGCTCATCTTTAAATCTTGTGCCCCTGGTTGAAATGCAAATTAAACACCACTTGCTGCTGGCATTCGCTCACTTTATTGCTTTAAACACAGGAGAGAAATAAAATTGGTTCATTCAGACAGAACTCAGATGAGAAGGTGGGTTTTCAGCAACCAAATGTGATTTCAGAGTAAGATCCAGGTGCTGCCTGTGGCTCTGGGCTCTTCCAACCTCCTCTGACCTTGTTCAAACTCAGAACTGCCTGGAGTTTTGCATGGAAGCAGCCAGGTCTGTGGGAATAAAAGGAGGCTTAGAGGTGCTATTGCAGGTTCCTTTACAGTGTGGCTGTGTACAGGTCCCTTTGCAGTATGGCTCTGGGCAGGTTCTTTTGCAGTGTGGCTGGGGGCAGGTTCCTTTGCGGTGTGACTGGGTAGGTTCCTTTGCAGTGTGGCTGGGGGCAGGTTCCTTTGCGGTGTGGCTGGGGGCAGGTTCCTTTGCAGTGTGACTGTGGGCAGCATGTTTGGTTTCTATAGAGTTGGACTGGTCCATCTCTCAAATCCCTTCTCTAGCAAACATGTGCTAATTCTGTGAAATGACCGGATGGACAATGTAAGAATGAGGTCAACTCAGGCTGAGGGTGTAGTTGGTTGATAAAGTATGTGCTTTTCTGCCTTGGAGACCCTGGATCCAATTCCCAATGCTGAAACATTAATATGAATTTTAAAAAATAATTCAGATAAACTGGAGAAAGTCTTTGCTGTACTACCATGTTGGAAGAAATGTTAGCTTTTAAAAAAATATAAAGAATAATATTAACTGTTGTTTATTAGGTACTTGCTATATTCTAGGCACTGTTCTTGAGAACATTCAGAGCATCTTCCCATCTAGGCTACCTACCAACCCTTTGGGGTTTGCACTATCATTATAATACCTTTCATATGCATGAGGAAACTCAGAGATTAAGTAACTTTCCAAAGGTCACACAGCCAGCAGCAGCATGGGTAAAATGTCCAACTAGGTCTGATTCTAAAGCCTACATAACAGCCTGCCCTATGTGGCAAAATTATTCAACTATACCTGATTGGGGCCAGAAAAGCTACTGATTTACCCCTACTTGCAGCAGAAGTTCCAGTGCTCAGACAGCAGAGTGTCCGGATCCCAAAGCCTGGGTTCAACCTCTGCCATCTGCTGACAGGACGTGTGACCTGGAACAGATCCTTGTGCCTCCACTTAACCCTCTGGGAAGCAGACATGACTAGCACTGACTTTTCTATTCAAATCGTGGGTATACTGAGAGAGCTACAGGAGAGCTTGAAAATGCTTCAAAGAATGATACAAGTGCAAGCATCCTCACTACTAGAAGTAGTCACAGATAAAAAAGATAACAAGCTGGAGAGATGGCTCAGCAGTTAAGAACATGGACTGTTCTTGCAGAAGACCTGGGTTCAAATCACAGC
Organism: Nannospalax galili; assembly: GCF_000622305.1. Taxonomy (NCBI): domain Eukaryota; kingdom Metazoa; phylum Chordata; class Mammalia; order Rodentia; family Spalacidae; genus Nannospalax; species Nannospalax galili. The sequence continues at coordinate 1,403,466 of NW_008348662.1, read as the reverse complement.
ACCCACATGGCAGCTAACAACTGTCTGTAACTCCAGTTCCAGGGGATCCGACAGCCTCTTCTGTCCTTGTGGGCATTGCATGACACAGGTGCACTTACCTACATGCAGGCAATACACACATACACATAAAATAAAAAAATAACAAGCAGATGGTGTGCTCTGTAAGCTGTACCTCAGTGAAGCTGCTTTATGAAATTGTAGTTAAAGAACTTGGGTAAATTTTACTGCCACACAGATTATGGAGTTCCCATTGGGGAAGCAGTCTGCGGCTACACTCTCAGGAACTGAACATGTACAGAAATAAATTTCAGAACACTAGAAATAAGTCAGGAGTGTCAGGGCATCTAATGGGCTTGGCTAAAATTGCTCCATCATTGGAAGGCACCAGAACTGTGCCTCATAGGAGAACCTCTCTTCTAGGATGGTCCTACCAAGCATGGGACTGACAGGGTACAGATCTCTTGTGCATGTCTCAGTGTGGCTTTTTTACAAGCTGACCTGAGGCAATCCAGAGTGCAGTTAGAGAGAAGCTCAAGAGAGCCATAAATTACTGTAACCTGGAATCTCTCAGCTCTTCAATGTCTGTCAGGTGGCTGAAGAGCAATAGAGTAGGAACTTTTCCTGCCCACATCCAACAGCTGCAAGATCAGAGACAAAGAGAGAGTGGAAGGCAGGGGGCTGTGTTCTTATAATTGGGTCAAATGAAACTGCTGTGGTTGACTGTCTGTGTAGAGCAGCCCCTGGCTCTGGACAACTGGAGCACAACCAAGCCCAGGCCCTTGGCATGATCTCCCCACTCCCCCCTGCAGCACAGTCTCTTATCTCCACCTCTGTTCCCCATACTCCCACACATCTTCAGCCTTCTCTGCCAGGGGATGGGTTATCCTAGCAGGTCTCCCCAACTCTCTGATACCAAAGAGATCCCAGGCCACATCACAATTCTGCCCCAGCTGTCAGGAAAAGGATACTGAATTTCCTCCTGCAAGTGCTCACTGGCCAAGAAAGGCTTTTCAACACACTGTCCCCTAAAGCAAGGAGTACAAATTTGTGTTAACAAAGGCAGCTGCTGCCTCTTCACCTCATCTCTCAAGCAGTGCTCAGGACAGAAAGGAAACATAGCCATGTTGGCCTTGTAGCTATGCATGAAGAAGTGGGCTGGTCAAACCAACACAGGGTTACATTCTTTAGGGGGCAGCCCAACATCCTCCAGGGCCCTCACCCATATGGAATTGCATCTCAAATTATATCTGGCTTGTTTTGCTGCTCAGTGACGTTTGTAGACACATACCCCTGTAAGGACACACCCACCTGAAGGCAGGACCAGGGCCAGAAGACTTCATCTCTTCACAGAAGATAGCTGCATGGAGACTGTTCTCTGATAAGCCTTGCTTATTAAATGATGCTTGACTTTTTACTTTGCCTTGGTTTGAGAAATGTCTTTCTTCTTGGTTGGACTACATAGGGGCTTTTTTGTTACTGAAAGTAAACGTAGGCTTTAAATATGATCCAGAGCTTCAAACAATGGCTTTTATGTCTTGGTCTGTCTAGATGGCAATGTTCTTCACCCATCCTAAAAGAAAAAGCCAAAGAATCCAAAAGTGGGCCTACCCTAGAACAGAGCAATGTTAGTCAGACAGTGGTGCTATAAACTCAAGACTCTCAAACTCAAGAGCACTTTGGCACCTTTGGGGCAAATTCAAATTCCAAGCCTGGTGCCTATCGCAGCTAGAAAAGCATTAGAAAGGGAACAAACCCAGTAAATGATCAGGGCCCACAGTGACATCTGTGCTCCCTGGTATCTGAAATTGGTGGTCAAGCCTTATGTTCTCAAGCTCTTCTTAAATTGGCATTTAGGCACAACTCATTCCCCAGCTAGAGCTATATACATGGCTCAGTGAGCAGAGCAGCATCTCTGGACTCTGGTTTATATCAGAAGAGATCTTAGATGCTTCAATAGCGTCAGCAGTACAAAGAGGCATAATTTATGTCCAGATTTGTAGAGCTCCTGTATTACTGAATTTCTCTCCTGCTAAATGGGCAGGTTTTGTCAACTTTTATCCTTCCCTAAGGCCAGCAGAAAGTTCTAGAGCCTCTTGAGATATGAACAGTGCTATGTAATTCTTCTTTATGACCTTCATGTCCCCAAGCCATTCCAAGCTTCCATCCCACTGGTTCAAGGTAAAGGAGCCATGCTGCCTGCCCCTCCTGCTTCTGCACACCCTCTCCCAGGAGCTCTCAGGATCCCCTCCAGGCTGAAGCTTTCACACATGCTAACCCACGTCCCCCCGCTGCTCATTTCTAGACCTCACTGTAGCATCATTATGTATTGAAAAGCTGATCTAAGTAACTGTTTGATCAAACAAGGATTTAAAAGCTATAACAACCATCTATTTTGAAAGTAAAGAAAACGTAAACCCAGCTGATCACCTGCACCCATGGGTGTGCTAAGACTTTAGTAAAATGATTGTCCTAGATGCTTTCACCATTAATAAAAATAGCTAAAGTTAACCTTCAACTCAAGAAGTTAGCAGCACCATAAAACAAATCTGCAAATGTATAAAGAAGCAAAGCCATAACATGCTAGAATTACCATATAAATTAAGAACTATATCTTTGAAAATAAAAGATAAACCTAGCCAGGCATCATGGCTCATGCCTATAATCTCAACACTCAGGATAGTGAGGCAGGAGGATTGCTGCAAATTCATGGCAGCTTGTGTTACACAGAAGACACAGCAACACAAAGCTGCCCCCATATTGTTTGTGCATTTGTCGGTTTTCTGGTGTTGCTATTTTGATCCATCTTACTACCCAAAATGTAACCATTGGCAGAAACTGAGTGAAGGGTTATGTAGAGGGTTACTGAACTGTTTTTTACAATGTTCAGTGAAGCTGTATTTATCTCAAAGTATGATTTTTTTAATCTTAAAAAGAAAAATTTTAATCATAAACAGAAATAAGGAAGGGACTAGAAGATGGCTCAGCAGTTAGAGCACTTGCTGCTCTTCTGGAGGATCCAAGTTCAGTTCCCAGGACCTATATCTGACAGCTTACAACTCCAGGACCTATATCTGACAGCTTACAACTCCAGCTCCAGACACTCTGACACCCTCTTCTGGCCTTGATGAGCAGGCATACACACATGGCATAAAATAAATTAATTAAATAAATAAAGCCTTTTTGAAAAATAAATAATTGAAAAAAATAATTGGCTATGAAAGTGAGAATATACAGTTTGCCTTTTGTTTGCCCCCAATGCTACTAATCTAAATTCATGAGGTGGTGAAATATCTCCTGGTTATGGTCTCCCTGTGTCTGTCTGTCCTAACTGGAGCCATTCCAGACTTTCAGAATGGATGCTGACAGGACACTGACTTGGAGTCTCCAGCCAGTGCCTCCCAGACCCCTGACCTACAGGTGTATTCACTGCCAAAATGCAGTGAAAACTTCCATTGTTAAAGCTTCAGATCAGTACCAGTATTTTCACATCAGGGGATTTGATACAACCATTGGGACTGGGGGCTTTCTCTGGAAAATCCAAATATTTCATAATACTAGACTCTCAGCTATAGGATAGAGAGATACTGGCATGGGTGAGAAGCATTAAGCCCAAGAGGACCCTGCAGTCTGGTGCCTTCTCCACTGGTGAGCTCAGGGCCCAAGGTCATTTATCATCGTCAATGTTGGGCATTTGTTTTCCTCTAGCCTGCACACTTTACTTGTTTATGCTACTTGTCTGGCCCCTATGTAAGGTTAGGTTTTCAATTTTCAGCATGTTATGTAGATGGTAACTCATGAAATCCTAAACTCCCAAAGTAACAGGAAAAAAAAACAACACGTGTATATATGAACATCTCTTGGGCTACTTCATAGTGTACCAAAGGCTATTGACTTACAAACCATCTCAAGAGCCAGTTTTCCTGTATTGATTCCATCTACATTTATTGAGAATCTAATTATGACAGACCTTCTACTGGAGACATGTTACATGGCTAAATCAGATTATTCCTATTCTTAATGTGGTCAGGGCTACAGTAGCCCAATGAGCAGTGTACTAGAGGAATTCAGAGGAGGGAAGCATCAGTTACATCTGGGGAATTGGGAAAAGCTTGACAGAAGAGGATATCACTGTGTCTCAGTTTCTGGAGAGTGAGTAGAGAGGAGCAGCCAGAAGAAGAAAGGACTTTCTGACACAGGACAACAGGTATGTAGTCCTCAGCTTGGATGGGATACAGCCCACCAAGATGGTAAGAGCTGGCTCAGGGACAGACCCATTAAAGGGAAGCTAGGCCTGATTGGGCCCAACTATAAGGAGAATCAGAAGCCATGCTAGGTAGAGAAACTGATCCTGGAGGGATGGCAGAGCAAACATTTGAGAGTCAACAGTCCCATGGGTTTGTGTATTAGAAGGTAATTCCATGACAGTGATGCGCCACAGCATGGCTCTGGTCATTTTTACTCCTCAAACGAGGGCATGGCTTTAAATCAACTGCTGTCAGTGGAGATGCTACTAGTCTGCCATTGCCTAGGCCCTGATGGTGGCTTGGAAATGGAGTATTTGTTGAGTTCCTATGAAGTGTTCAGCAAGGAGCTTAAGTATTTACTAACCCTCAGGTCACAGCATGTGTGGCTTTATAACCAAGAAACCATCAGTGCCAGCCAGATATAAAACCCCTCCTGAGCCACTTGTCACTGGGAAGCTGTGGGCAGCATGGAGTGTTCATTCAGTTCCCACAGTGTCTGGCAGGCATGAGAACGTGACTCTGACTGTGAAATCCAGGGTGTGTCATTTCCATTCTGGATCTTTTATTTTATAGTCTGTATTCAAACTCAGCTTGGGCCAGATTCTGGAAGGAATATGTCAATGAAAATGAAGGCAGAGGCATGGCAAATACATGTACAAGTACTCTAGAGTAAAGCTGGGCATCTGTTAAGGGTATGTTTGAAGTATTTAAATCTAGCCACCCACAATGCCAGCAGAGCAAGCAGTTCATGAAATCATGATAGAAAATGGAGAGAAACTCGGGGACCTTCCTCAGTTATAACAAATGGAGTTTATAACACCTACAAATTGGGCCATGTGTTGTACATATCTGAAAGGAAGAAATGTTAAAATAAGAAAGAGCATGTGGCTCTGAAGTCCCCTCCCATTTTAAAGAACCGAGAGATAGTAACCTTGTTGAAAAGTTAGGTCTCTTTTTTTAACACTGATTAAGTCACTGATGGATTTTTCTCCCCGTTTAGTTCACTATTTAGTAATCACCTGTGAGCACACATCACATGCTGAACACTGTACTAAGCTTTAGTGACACAAAGACCTTTCTTTTATTTGTGAGAGGGTTGTTTGTTTGAGATGGGGTCTCACATCCTCTTTGAGTTACATTGGGGCTGTACCCTGATTAACCCATCACATGTCAAAAACATTGTAGATATTAATACATTAAGTCCACCCAACCTGCCAAACATCTCAGCACACTGGAGAGTTCTGGTTGTTTCTCCTTATGACAACATAGCTGCTGCTACCCAGCATCACCAGAAGGTAAGACTGCATATCTCAGACCCTGGGAAAGATCCAAATTCAACACTTCACATACAGTTTCTAAGCACATATTGCATTCCCATCACATTTAGTCCAAAATCTAAAGTCAAACACCATTGTAAATCAAGGGCTCTCTATATATTCAATCTTGACCCCCAAAGGCATCATAAGTCTCTCAACTCTTAGAAGCAAAGCATGAAGAAAAATCTGAATTCTGAGTTCTCCATGGTATATAAGAATTATGCCAGGACAACTGTCATTTTAAATCAGTTATTCAATTTAAGAAAGAAAAGCATAGAAATGCCAGGCTTTTCTGCCAACCTAATGCAGATCATAGATTGTGGTGTTGTGACTGGTGTGCCTCATCATGAAGGAGAGCAGTGATAAAGAAGGCAGCATGGTGACTATTGAGCATGTTCCTAGAAACTATAGCACCACTTTTCAAAGATAACCCTTCACTCTGGGGTGCAGGCCACAAGGAATTCCATACACAGCACATTCTGTTTGGTGTGGATCCAGACAGGCAGCATGCACTGTCAAGGCCAATGAGCATAATTTTATAAAACCAATCAAAAGGTACTTTGTTCATATTTATTTCTTGATTTTCAACAAATGTCAAATGAGACAGGGAGACTCCTCTTTGGTACATATCTGCCCCCACCATCCTTTTAGCAAGAAGCCTCTAGGCCATGAGTTGCTTTCCTTTTCTTGGTTGGTTTGGTTTGGGGAGGGCGTGTTTCCCCCCAGTGTTTGGGGGTCTACCAACAAACTCTTAATGTGGATCACAGATGTCCATAATTGACACATTCCAAGTCCCACCTCCCAATAATTCCATTGATAGTAGCCATCGCCCTTTAGCCAACTGGAAGATGGATTTCATTCATAAGAGGAAAAGGAAATATTTCAGTCCCTTAAGCATGGACTATACTTCCCCTCCTCTGTCTCAAGATCCCACATTCCTCTTTAATGCCAGACACCAGTAATAGGCTGGAAACAAAATCCTACAGCTCACACAAGGTATGAGCCTGCAGATGTGCTCTGATGTAGAGGAATTTAGGTAGATACTCTGTGTGGACAGTGACATTGGTGGGAAGGAATGAAAACTAACAGAGAAGCTTGTATTCAAACTCCAGATTCCTCAACCCTGCCACTCAAAAAGGTTATTTTATTGCCAGATATCTTAAGAGATTGTTTCTTGTCTTATGGTTTTTATAAGAAAAGCAAAGACGCCAGTACTTCCCTCCTCACAGTCCCAACACTGAGGGATTTATGAGACAGCCCTAAGGCAAAGCATTTGTCTGAAATTTAAGGGATGGGTGAAAAGGGCCCTTTACCTCATTCTGGCAGCTTTGCACTTGAGACTATAAACCTTAATGAGCTCCCAGTACCAACCTTCACTAAAGTTCAGTCCTGTTGAAACAATAGTCACAGTTGGAAGTGGCAAACAGATTTTCATTGACTCAACATTTTAAAAAATGACCATTTTCTGAGTTTAGAGCTTGACCTCAAAAGAACATAGCAGACAAGCGTGGTGGCACACACCTGTAGTCCCAGCACTTGGGAGGCAGAGGCAGGCAGCTCTCTGTGAGTTCAAGGCCTGCCTGGTCTACATGGTGAGTTCCAGGCCAGCTAGGGCTGCAGGAGGACCCTATCTCAAAAAGACCAAAAACAGGACACATCCAAGTGTGTTTCAGTTCATTTAAATAAAGGACTTGGAAGATGTTGAATATTGTGTGAGTACTGAAATTTTCTTTCTGACTTAAGCACTCAGGTAGATAGATATGTGGTATTTGAATTTTGTGATTAATGGATTAACTGTTGTCACTGAACATAAGGACTGTATGGCAAATTTCAATGTGCATTTAATTATCAAGTGTCAGCCGGAAATGCTGTTTCTATAAACCACTGCACAAGGATTAGTTTTTAAAATGTAGAATATAAAAGTGTGTTCATGAAGGGGCAAAAGTTCTTTAGTGAAGGACTCAAAGATTACTGTTTACACCATGTCAGCTTCCCTAATGAGCACAATACTAGATACTACAATGGGGGAAAAAAAAAGAGTGAAGCAAGATGTTTAGCTTTTGACAGTCCCAAAATCAGTGGAACCTTCCAGCAGGCCATGAAGGCTCAAAAGCAGAACTAGATGCCTTTCCTGACAGCTTTCTTCCTGATCCTTGCCCTCAGACATTTTCCTCTGGGGCAAAAATTAAGTTATTTTTGACATTTTACAAAATATTTTGAGGTCTTGTATTTTCTTGGATTTGTGTAGGTGTTTGGATTCAGAGGTGCATTTGAAAAGCGTTTTGAAAACAGCTGCCACACAGAAACAGCTGCTAGGGTATTACACACCTTGCCCTCTGAGTGGCCACACGTTTAACCAGCACCCAGCTACCAAAGGGCGCTGTTCATTCTCCATTTATTTCTGGGTCTGATTTTCACTGATTTTGGCTTTGATGGCTGCCCTGTGAGTCCAGGTCCTGGTGGACAGATGTATACAGTCTGCGCCTCCTCTTCCCTTTGCCAGGATGGCAGCCTACTGGTGTTTCCTATTTGCTCACTTGGCTTTCTTTCTCTTTCCTTCCCGGGGGGCTTGGTGGACTGGCAGCACCGTGGTCCAGCAGACCAACTGCAGAGGTTCTGTGCCGTCCAGCAAGGGCAGCAGCAGCGGCAGCAGCAGCGGCAGCAGCAGCTCCTCCAGCGACTCCGAGAGCAGCTCGGGTTCTGATTCAGAGACCGAGAGCAGCTCCAGTGAAAGCGAGGGCAGCAAGCCTCCTCACTACTCCAGCCCCGAGGTAAGCAGCAGGCAGTGGGCTCAGACTCCAGCTCCAGAGACCAGCAAGCCCCCAGTTGGCTCTCGCCCTGCCTGCCCCCCGACCCTCTTGGCTGTAGTCTGGAGCAGGGTAGAAAAACCTGTTGGGCTTTGGGGCTCCGCTTTCTCCCTACTATGCCCCCTCTCCCAAGCCTCTAATGACACTGCTTCTTTTCAAGTACAAAGCAACATCTTTCACTGTCCAAAAATCTCTGACTTCCAGAAATTTCCACATAGGCTATAAAGACCGGAAGTAACCTATGGCCAGAGTCTCTCGGGGTCAGCCCAGGCAATAACTAGGCAGGGAAGTTCGTCACTTGGGAACTGTGACCACCCCTAAATCACAGGGACAAGAGTTTTATGCATTGGGTATGCACAGAATCTTAACATTTCTGAAGTTTGTCACAGATCAGAAGAACAAGGGCTATAAATATTAATAAACCCTTCCTGTGTTTTCTTTGTGAAAATATAAAAGGAGAAATTAACATCCACCTACAAATAATAATGAAACCTTTTACAGCTGTGATCAGTATCTAAAGGGAAGATTTAGGTGCCTCATATAAAAACATTATAAGGTACCAATAAAAACCATTGCTGTTTCTACTTTAAGTGGTAAAAGGGAAATTAAACAGCAATTCAGAGTCCGAAGATTCTGGGGTGAGAGCTGAGAGCCAGGTCTTTGGAGCCCTAAGGGCAGGCTCTGGTTTCTCAAGAATGAATAAAGCACAGTTTCTTCCTGACTACATAATAAACATTTGACATCACCATGGATCGTGGGGTCTAACAGTTTGCTTACAACCCTCTGTACTATTTAAGGGACCAGATTTCTAAATAGGCTCTGACATGAGGACAGACCCATTCATAGACTCCAGCTATGAGAAAAGAGCACCTTGTGTAGCATGTACACACAGCTTCATGCCAGTGCCTCACCTGGAAGTGGTTATGGTCCCACCTTATGTTCACAGAGGGCTTTTCACATCCCAGGAAGTAATTTTTCATGTCCCCACAGCCCTTCTTTTCTCTCCAGCGCCTTTCTGCTTTGTAGCAAGGCTCTTCATTCATCTAAAATAGGTCTTCTCACCCTTGTCTTCTCTCTTTCCGCAAAGCCTCTTCCTCTCTGCCCATCCATCTGTCTCTGTGTGTCTGCCTCTATCCAGATACACCCGGTGAAAAACCTTAGCAACATTAACTCTAAAACTCATACAGCTTATTTTAACCCTGGCTTGTCCCCACAATTAAGCCATTTTTCCTCCCTCATCATTCATTCCTTCACTTGTTCATTATTCATTCAATAAATATTTATTGACCATCAGCCACAGGCTTGGTGCTTCACTTCAGAATACAACAGTTACATGACAGAAAATATTGTCTTCCCAGACCTACTATTCTAATGGGAATTATGTGAAGTAGGAAAATACAGGAGTTAAAGAGAATAAAATATAGGAGGTAATTGGGATTTATTAGTGGCTCCCTTGTGTTATAATTTGTTGAGAAACAACAGAATATTGGATTATAAAAAATAACAGGCCCGGGACTGTAGCTCAGTGGTAGAGCACATGCACAAAGCCTGTTTGATCCCCAGTACCAGAAAGAAAAAAAAGAAAGAAGGATTGGAGGGAGAGAGAGAAAAGGAAAAGAGAGAAAAGGAAGGCAGGGAGGGAAGGGGGGAGGGGGAGAAGGACATAATTGAGGCCCAAGACAGTGCAGGAACCAGGGGTGGGGATGGATTAAAAGGGTGTCTGCAAAGAGCCTCCTGTCCAGCGTCCTCTTTGTGACTTTGCATGTTAAAGTGGTACATAATGAGTCTTGTTTTCACACTGAAACATGAATCCTAGGGCTCCTGAGTTCCTGGAACCCTGCCCGAGCAACACAGCACTTTCTAAAAGTCACTTCAAGCATTACCAGGCTTACACCTCCGGGGTGGTGGATGGAGGCTCTTACCATTTCTTGCATAAGATCTTAGCAGTATCTGGCTAAAGAGGGGAAATTCTTAAAGTTCCTGGAGAGCACATGAGGTTCTCCCTTCCTTCTTCATGTGGAAGGAAGGCAGGCAGAAGTGAAATAATGCATTAGCCACACTGCCCAGTACTCCTTTCTGCTGATAAGGGAAGTATGTATTTACTAGAATAGGAGTAGAGTCCTTCAGCCTAAGTGTGACCACCCATAAATCACAGAGAAAAAAGTTTTATGCATTGGGCGTGCATAGAATTATACCTTTCTATAGTTGTCTTGGATCAGAAGAACCCTGTAGCAATGAAATGGGCTTGCAGACAAACATCACAGTGCTGGATAATAGCAAGACCCTGCTTCTCTCTGATGCAGCTGGCCTAGACTGCCTTGCAGACAGCAGGGAGCCCGGTGTTACGAGAACCATAAGGTAGGCCAGCTTCCATAGCCCCGCACCTCATCCACTGCTCAGATCCAACTGTGCTGCCTTGAAGCAAATAGCCCTGGTATTCACTTCCTCCAAGACCATCCTTTTATGGGAGTAGAAAAAGAGAAAGCACTTGTGTTCCGGGTATCTGTGTTCTTCTCCCACTATGCCAGTGCTTGGAAAACCCATTGTCTACTGAGATTCCTACAAGCTGTTCTTTATAGACATGATTGCTGAAAACCACTTCATCTTACATGAGTCACCTCAGCATGGCCAGGCCAGCTTGGCAAGCTAACACAGAAGAGCCTGTCTACATTCACATAGCTGTGAATTCCCTCTGGGCTAGCTTGTGCTGGACTATTTTCAGCCTCAATTTTTTCACTTGGGTTTTCTCTATAAGTTTTCCTGGCATTGGCTGTACACCCACTCATGCCAGTGCTTCTCCGGGGTGAAAATTGCCTTTCCATGAAGCTGCCATACTGACAACACACAGAACTTCCTGGCCCAGAATTGCCAGAGTCACTACAAGACCCTAGTTACATCATACAAGTTCTTGGGTAAAGCAAGTTAACCCCACATTGTTACACTGGACACTTCCCAGCCCTTAATACTGCATCATGGTATTTCCCAAGTGAATCTGACCATGACAACCTTCCTTTGTCGAACATATGATCTAAAAATACATTTTTAAATTATTTAATAACCACATACTTAGAAGAAGCATTTTATTACATCAGCATTGACATATTCAATAACAATTTTCTGAGCTAGGCTGCATCTCTTACAAAATTGGCTGTACATTTTTAGGTTTACAGTTGAATTATTAAAGTTATACAATATTGTACTCAGTATAAACCCTATAAGACATAAAATTTAATGTTTTAAATTTTAAAAAAGATCTCCATTTCATTATTAAAATACAGTTTCATGCAGAAAATTTCATTTTTAAAGGTTACAACAGATCCTTCTTTAAAATCAGCAGAAATGTGATGCATGTTACTTAAAGATGCACATTCTCCTGTTAATCAGGTACCTCGGGGTACATGGCAGTGTGTGCTGTAAGGGATGTTAATGAAACAGGGTCAGGGTGGAGAGCTTGTACATGGATCAGGTAGACTAATTGTGAGAGAGAGCTGTGGCCAGACCTAGAAAGCAGCAAACCAGGAAACAAATACAAACCCTGGGCAGAAACCCCAGTGGATACCCCAGGAAATGGGGCATCACCAGTGCATAGTGGCAAGTGAGACTCCAGAGTCTGGGTTTTCCTCTGCAGGGCTGCCTAACTGCCATTTGTGTTTCCACAACCACAGCTGCCTCCTCCCCACAGAGGCAGCTATTACCCTTCTGCCTAATCTATGAGGTGGTCTCAAGAAACATGACACAGCTTGAGTGACATTTCTTCCACTGAGAGCAGGAGCATAGCATTTTGGCTCCCAGACCTGGCATGGCTGCTGCAAGGCTGTTGAAAAACAGAGACCTGGCCCTAACCAGAAAGAAACATGGTTTGTGTTGAAGCCAGAGGTTACATACCATGAAACAAAAGACTATGTTGGGTGTAATAGAGGTCAGCAGGCATTGTGTGGAAGGTTGGTGTTTTCTCTGAATAGCAGTCTAATGCTCTCATTTTAAGTTAAGGACTGACATTTCTCAAAAGAATGAGGTCCCCTTTCATGAGGCTACTACACAGGAGAGCAGTGGGGAAAGGGGAGACAGCTAGTGCTGAGAATCTGGTCTGCACACCTGGTAGGCAAGTCCAGGTTTAGCCCAAGTGGAGTCTGGGAACCGTTCGGGTTTGGCATATTGTTTAACCTCCCTGAGTCTCATGTACAAATTAGGAAAGATAATATTTCTTATCTGTAAAAATTGAGCTACATAACATATGCAAAACAGGAGACATAATGTAGGTGTTCCAGCAATGATAAATGATTCCAAGATGGCTCTTGAATGGCAGCCTGGGGAATTTGGATTTTATCTAAGAGGCAATAGGAGGCTGTTGTAGACCCTTGAGAAATGGAAGGTGATTTAGTGATGTATTAAAAATGATACTTCAGACTCCTTTCAGCTTTGAAGTTCAGAAAGAATGAATGACCCTAGAGCACATTAGGCAATGGGCCCATCCTAAATGCATAAACTTCTACTGCTCATCATGAATAGCCCTGTTAGGACATTCCTTTGTGACTCTCCTCATGTGCACCTGTGTTTCAGCTACAAACAAGACGTCCATGTTCTCACATGTGAGAGATGGGAGCTAGGTGGAGGGAAAGCTAATCTTAAACACAATAGTGAGTGGCATGAGTTCTGTGCTCTGCTCTGGTAGTTGAACCCTCCCTGTTATGAATATGATGAACCTTTATTCTTCTATAAGGCCCCTTCTACCTCCACATCCCAGCTTCTTAGGAGCACTGGGGTATGACACAAAGCTCTGATAGCACTGATTCTCCTATGGTCACAGTGAAATGGATACAGGGGAGACAAACTTAGAAGCTGTAGATGTTTGTCATCAAATTAGTTTTCAGGGGGCTGAGGATGTAGCACAGTTGGTACAGTGCTTGCCTAGCATGCATGAGACCCTTAGCTTAATCCCCAGCATCACGTACACCAAGTATGGTGGTGCAGATTAGTAATCCCAACACTCAAGAGGTAGACAAAAGAGTATCTCAGATGTTCAAGGTTATTCTAGGCTCCATAGTAAGTTCAAGGCCAGCCTGAGTTACATGAGCATCTGCCTCAAAAAGACAAAAGAATGGCTTTCAGGCATTCAGAGCTAACCTCAGGGAAGGTAGGGAGTCCCCTTGGCAAGAATTTGTCTTCCTTTTGGCTGCCCTTACAGACAAAGGCCGGTATACTCCACAGGGTCCCTTCTTCCCTTTGTCTGGAGAAGCCAAAATAAAGTAAGAAATTGAACATAACATTTAATGGTACAAAAAGATAATAACCTGAGTATCCCTAATCCAAAAATCAAAAATCCAGGTGCTTTAAAATCTGCAGCCTATTGGGTATTGATATGAGGCTACACATGAAAACTTCACATCATGATACTTTGTTCCATGTACAAAGTTACTTTTAAAAGTATATAAATTTACCACTGAGTGGGGGTTGAGGGGGTGGGGGTGGTGTGTGCAGAGGAGATGGCTCTACCAGTTAAAGTGCTTCCTGCAAGCTTGAAGACCTGAGATTGAATCCCCAGAGCCCACCTAACACCTGTCATGGTAGTGGGTGTCTGTAATCCTAACATTTCTACAGTGAGATAGGAGACAGAGACAAGAGTATACACCAACTCCCAGTTCAGCTACTCTGACATAGGCAGCAGCAAACAGCAGAGGATCTGCCACAAACAAGGGAGGTAAAGACTGATACCTGAGGTTGTCCTCTGACCTCCACTAATGCCATGGCATGCACTATCTGCCTCTCTCTTTCTCTCTCTCTCTCTCTTTCTCTCTCTCTTGCTTTCTCGCTCTCTCGCTCTTTTGGAACTATCTGCACACACAGATACATGTATATACCTCTCTCAATCTCTCACACATACACACAAATTACCATAAGGATATGCATATAAAATGTGTAGACTTTATACAAATATTCCAAATCCAAAACTAATATTAAACCCAAAACATTCCTGGTCTCAAGCATTTAGAGTAATAGAGACTCAACTGGTGTATCTTCCTGTTCCTTTTCATCTTACTCTAGAGACCTGACCCTTTTGGAGGCATAAAAACATGTGAAGCAAAAACTCAAGTCAAAGGCCAGACTCCCTGTCCGGGCATCGACAATTACACCTGTGGTCCAGTATGAATCAGCTCTATAACAAGAGAATAGGGACAGATTCCCCACCTTGGCCTTCCAGGTCACAGGGTTATCAATCTTATCTGCTAAGAGCAACTGGCAAGATGTCACTGCTCCCCACCCCATCTGATGGGCTGGTTCCTGGTGGCTGTACCTTCTGAGACCTAACAGAGGCTTCCCATCTCCCTGAACTGTGCCCCCAACTCCTGCAGGCTTGGCCAGCAGCCTGATATCTCAGACATATACCCCTCCTTACCCTCTTAGATCTGTGACTATACCTAGAGGCCCAAGCTCTGCTCCAAATATGCACCCCACTGTTGAAAAATAAATCTTGATACATCAAGGAGGCTTTTGGAATTTTTTTTCTCCCATAGCAAAACCTGGAAAATTTTTCCTTCCATGGCAAAACCTGACTAGCTCTGGTTCTAGACTTGTCAAGCTTGAAATACAAGAGGTTAAAGGTGGAGCTCAGTGATGGTACTTAGCATGTGCAATGCCCTGGGTTCCAGCACAGCTGTAGGTAGGTGGTCGGTAGATGAGTAATAGAGTGATAGATTTTAGATAATAAAGATAAATGGTAGACAGTATACACAAATAAATGATAGATGATAGAGAATAGAGATGGAGAGAGAGAGAGAGAGAGAGAGAGAGAGAGAGAGAAATCCTCAGCTAGACATGCCTTCTTCTTCTAGGCCATTAGCCCTTGAAGCAGTAGATACCTTGGTTTCAGAGAGAGGAGGCCATAGAAAGGAAAAAATCACTTTGATCCTTCAAAAGGTTTCTCCCCTGTCATTTATAGTGACAGATTAGAAATATTCTGGCTCAACTCCTATGCCTCTCAATAGACTTTTTCTTATAATAATCCTAATGTTATATAAATGAACTTTTATTAGGATTCAATATTTACTCCCTATACAATCTTGATTTTTTTAACCTCTTTGGAACATAAATCCTTATAAATTCAACTCAGAACCATAGGCTTCTTTCAGGAAAAGGTATGTCAGCCCAAACTTTCCTATTCTGTTTAAGGGCCCTCCCTGAACCTGAGCTGATTTGTGGGTAAGAGTGTAAGACCCATGACACACAAGATTAACTCTAAATTACCAGAACTGCCTTCACAAAGGGTTTCCATGGTTGTCTCCATGCCAGAACATTTCTGGCAATGTGGCAGAAGTGACAGAAGCAGGCTGAGTAATACTAAATCCAGCTGCCAGCACATTACAGGGCACACTATGTGCCTTTAAAACTGTTCTGTGCCACCAAATAAGCCATCTTCCCAAAGTGGCTGCTTTTACACTAAATGCCTATGACCTTACCTTCACCACATAAATTATATGCTATTTCTTTGGGATTCTGGATTCACAGATTTTCTCCAAACTGCTAAGTCTTTAAAAAGGGATTCAGGGGAGGGCTAGCACAATGGGTCAGCACTTAAGAGCGCTGGCTGCTCATGCAGAGGACCCAGATTTGATTCCCAGCACCCATATGGTGGCTAACAACCCCAGTTCCAGGGGATCTGACACCCTGTTCTGACCTCCACAGGTATTGCACAAGGGTGCACTTACATACATGCAGGCAATACACTCATACACATAAAAATAAATAAAATATTTTTTTAAAAAAAGGAAAAAAAAAAGATGTTTTAATGCTCAGGACCTCCCAAGTATTATTCCCCAGTGAAGCAGGGAAATTCACGGAATCTCACATCGGTGTGTATATACAATTACAAATATATACGGATGGCTATATATGTACACACATACCATCTAGCACTGTTTAACACTCATATATGCTGGGACTGGGTTGGGATAGGCACAGTGCTGTCCCCTTATTTTGAAACTGCTGCTGCATGTGCAGTGAGGTGCCAGGGCTGCCTACCCATGCCTGCGGCCTCCTCCTCTTCCTCTTCTTCCTCCTCCTCCTTCCTCTTCCTCTTCTTCGAATAGAATGTCAAGATTTAAAAAAAAAAAAAAAAAAAAAAACCTTTTCATGGACCCTGTAATAAAAGCTGTTTTGTCGTGGGTTTTCTGTTTTCAGGCCGAACCAGCGTCCTCTAACAAATGGCAGCTGGATAAATGGCTAAACAAAGTTAATCCGCACAAGCCACCTATTCTGATCCAAAATGAAAGCCATGGGCCAGAGAGGAATCAATATTACACCCCTGTGAAAGATGAAGGGCAGGACTGCGGGAAACTTCCGGACATCTGCCCGGCCAGCCTGAGAGAGAAGGAGAGCAAGAGTGCCTGCAAGGAGGAGCAGAGGCCGCGGACGGCCAACAAGGCCCCGGGCAGCAAAGGGGCGAAGCAGAAGTCCCCGCCCGCGGCCGTGGCC
>NW_008348662.1:1369344-1386514 GCF_000622305.1 Nannospalax galili | reverse complement strand
GCCCCCCCCCCCGCCGTGACCGGAGCGCCCACCGAGAGCGCGCCCGCGCCCGCCCGGAGGTCGGCCGGCAAGAAGCCCACCCGGCGCACCGAGAGGACCCCAGCCGGGGACAGTGCTACCTGCCACCGACCCGAGGAGCCGGCCGCCGCGGACGCGCTAGGGGCCGGCGTGGCAGGGCCCCCGGAGCCCGCCAAAACCAGGCCCTGCAGCAACAGCAGGACGAGCCACCGCAAGGACCTGCGCCCCTCGGTGCCCTGCGAGAAGCGGCGTACGCGGGGGCTGAGCAGGATAGTCCCCAAATCCAAGGAGTTTATTGAGACAGAGTCATCATCTTCCTCTTCTTCCTCAGACTCGGACCTGGAGTCAGAGCAGGAAGAGTACGCCCTGTCCAAGGCGCAGGCTGCTGCTGCTGCTGGGAATGAGCAACGTCTTAAGGAGGCTGCCAACAGCATCAGCAGTAGTGGAGCCCCCCGGGCGCCTGTGGGCTCCATCAACGCCAGGACCACCAGTGACATCGCCAAGGAGCTAGAGGAACAGTTCTACACCCTGGTGCCCTTCGGCCGGAATGAACTTCTATCCCCACTGAAGGACAGCGATGAGGTCAGGTCTCTTTGGGTCAAAATTGACCTGACCCTCCTGTCCAGGATCCCAGAACACCTGCCCCAGGAGCCTGGGGCCTTGAGCACTCCTGCAGCCAAGGACACTGAGAGCGCCCCAGCCAGCCACGCATTAGACACACCTGCTGAAAAGACTTTGCCAAAATCCAAGAGGAAACGCAAGGTAGGCCTGGAGTTGGGAGGACTTGGGAGGAGGGGTTTCTCATTTTTGGTGGGTAAGGGGTAGACCGCAGGTAGGCTGCTGGTCTGAACTATAGGTGACAGCAACTTTGTGTCCTCCAACAATTACATGCACTTTGTGTATGTCAGATGCTGTCTTAAGTACTTGACATACATAATCTTAGTTAAATCCTTAAGACAGTCCAATGATGGATGCACTGCCACACCTTATAGTAATAGATAACTAAGCTGTGCCCCCTGCCTACAGAAGTGATGTTTCAGGCATTTACTGAATGTGCAGATGCAAGCTGAATGTTGGGCATGTGAGGACAGCTGAATATATGGTGAACCCCATTCTTTTCTGAGAGGAACAAGGTGACATTGACGGTAGGCTCACTTATCCACCTGAGAGGCTGTGCCTGAAGTGGAAGATGAATACCCCTGTCCCTAAGGCTGTCATCAGCCTGTGGCATCAGAAGTGGCAGTGGTTGCTTCCAGTATCATTGATGGGGAGAGCTTTGTGGTGGAGAGGGGATGGGAACTGGGCTTGCCAGAGGAGGGCATTTGCACACACAAGGGTGCTTGGGTGAAACAACCCTTAAGGGATGAATGGGTTGGACAGGTGGGGCACAGGAGAGAGCTTCACAGCTCTAGCACAGGGAGAGCTAGAGCAGCTTCTGGCAGTGACACAAGTACACAGTCAATTTTAAAGGTTTCTGAGCAGGAAATACCTTCATCATAGTATAAAGCCAATTTTGAGAATTTTTATTCCCTTTACCCCTTTCCCCTGTTGTATCTTCAAAGCTAGTTTGGAGAGCTAGGGATACAGCTCATTTGACAAAGTGCTTCCTAAGCATGAGGACCTAAGTTTGATCCTCAGCACCCATGTAAAAAGCTGGATATGGTGATACATGCTTATAATCCCAGTGCTGGGGATGTAGAGACAATTGAATCCCTGGGGCTTACTGGACAGCCAGCCTAGTCTCCAGCATGCCCTAGTTACCAGTAAGAGACCTTGTTTCAAAAAATAAGGTGGATAGCACCCAAAAAACAACACCTGACCTCTATCCTGCATGTGTGCATGCATATGTATGTATGTGCCCACACACTCACAAATACACACACACACACACACACACACACACACACACACACACACACACACACACACACACACACACACACACACACACACTGTAAGATTTGGTTTATTGCCCTTTCCTGGCCAAAATTAAGGTACTTATTCCTCATTTTAGAAGTATATATAGAGAGGGCATACAGTCACCTTGTTACTGTCACCCTCATGAACAGCAGAGAAATTTATTATAAATGACAATGTGTTTTCACATAACATTAAATAACGTATCCCTATAAAATAGAAATGAACCTAGGAAATGAAGTACTACCACAGGGCAGCCATTCTTGTTCTTAGTACATATACAAAGCCTTGAATCTTTTTTCACTATATTCTTTTTATGTGTAGTATATGTATGTATGTGCCACAGCAGACATGTGGATGTCAGAGGATAACTTGTGGGAGTTGGTTCTCTCCTATCAGGGATCAAACTCAGGTCCTCAGGCTTGGTGGCAAGCACCTTTATCTGCTAAGTGGCTATAAAGATGGCTTGCTGGCTGTATCAGATCTCAGCATGGTTTCTACTCACCATGGTGCCTTAACCTTCAGGGGTCCCCCATGTGAGGTGCCCATTGCCTTGAGATTATTCATTTAGTGAATGTAACTGACCTCAGATCCCATCTTTACTATTTATCTCCCCCAAGACCATCAGTCACACAGAGCCTCACAGAGTTTAATGCTGGGGCTGTCATCTTGAAATTTTGAATCTGGGTTTTATTGGTGATAGAACATGTGTAGTCTTCCACAGGGTGAATTCTGTTTGCTCTTTAGCCCCCTAGCACCCCAGCCCTGTGCCTCCCCTTCTCCCGTCTCATTCCAGGGACCATTCAGCCCTTGAATCTAGAAGCACAGAAGGGTCAAGGTTGGAGTCTTCATCTTCCCAACTCTGATCTAGGCAGTGTTCAGAAGAGAAGGTTGCAATGCCCTGGGATCACCCATTTTCCACGGGAGGGTTGAAAAGGGCAAATGACTAATTGGACATCTCACCCGGACAAACACACAACTGAGAACTGAAGACTTTTCATGGGCCACTATGACAACATGAGCATCTGGGACCCCTATGACAGAGGCTATGTGACACCATCCCAGCTAGAAAGGGTCAGGGTCTCTCTATCTCTGTTCTCCTGGAAAATACCCCAGACAAATCTAAGGATACCACTCTGAACTAGGCTCCTGCTATCTCCCCAAGAAGCGACACTTTGGGCAATGTATTTCCATTGTAAAGTTAAACATAGCCATACAGCAAAAGTTCAATCCAGGTCCTGTCTTATCAAAAGGAACTTTAAGATGCCATGGGCTGAAATTTGTGAGCTAGAATTAAGGCACACCAGGTAACAACCTCTGCTTGCTGTTCACCAAAGGCATGACTTTCCAAGTGGCAAGGCCTGAGCTTGCCACCACTCTTACCCCAGTAAGCTTAAACAAAGCACACTTCTTTACCTCATTCTGATACAAGAAATGCTTGCATAAGTGATGGTGAAGATACAGGGCTATTCAAAGCAGATCTGCCTTGCAAGGCTAAATGCTAAGCAACTTTCCAAGTTTTGATCAACCACATGATGTCTTTCCCTCACTAAGCTGTCAATGGTAAACCCAACACATTTTCTTGTTGCTCACTGAGGAGTGCCTGGGAACCTGAGCCAGGGTACTTGCTGCTGGCTCATTCTCTAGAGCAGCCAGGTGAGGAATACCTCCCCAGAGGCCTGCTGTGTGTCAGGCAAAGCCTTGGAGCTCACTGGCACCCCCTAAAAGTCCAAAACTGATTGGCTTCTGCTTATTACCACTCAGTGTGACAATGAAGATGACTACAGGGAGATAAAGAAGGCTCAGGGAGACAAGGAGAGTTCTTCACGTCTGCCTGCCTCCACTAATAACACCTTGTCTGGGAACCACTGCAACATGAACATCAGTAGGTAAGCATGTTCCCTGGAAAGTCACGGTAAACTGGAGGAGACACTGGCTCTGAAAGCCACGGGCTGTATTGAGAAAGAATCAGATTTTTTGGATTGCTCTAATCTGAGACTGTAAGTGTGCTTCCCTCAAATTAATCAAAACCTCAAAATTATGTCTAATGTGAGCCTCATACAACAGCATCCAATGGCTGTATCAGGTCCTCGTCTGTAACTAAAGACTGTTAACCAGGCGCACACAGTTCTGTACTCTCCAAAGACGCTCCCTTCCCCAATTGCAGCTGCTAAACCTATAAGCATATTAAGGTTCTTACAAGGAATGAAGAAATGCACACACTTTGAGAAGAGTCTTCAGATAATATACCTAAAGTTCTTGCATATAGACTAGAACGGTGGCATTAAAAAGGATCTGTGCTTCCAAGGTCAAACAGCCACCCAGTGATTCCTCTAAAGGAGCTGCACAGGGCCCACTGCACCTCACCTCCCTCTGTGATAAATGGCCCTCCAGCAAGGCAAGGTCCCAGGTATTCATTAAAGCAAGTAGCTTAGCATCAGTCATAGAAGCTTTTCCATTTAGAAGCACCTCAAACCCCACTTTTCCTCTGCTGAGACACTTCTCACTCTCCTGACTATACACAGAGGGTTTTTAAGGGGAGATTAATGGTTCTGCACAACACATAAAAATGTAAACTGAAAGGTTGGGAAAAGATGTAGAGCAGTACTAAAAGTCAAAGAGGAAATTAGACAGTGAGGGCACATTGCACACAGGCCCACAGCAGTGTCAGGATCACCTTGAGGACACTGAAGGTCTGCACAGGAAAGAACAAATATATGGGCCACCACGGTCCTCTGTGCTGAGAATAGCATTCCCAAATACTAGGGATATGGAATAAGGCCCCAAAATATTCTTTAATGTTTAGTAGTTTTATATCTATTTATATGCATTAAATCACCTCCCCAACATATCTAGTGATAATCGTAACTGCTAAGTAGTGATGACCACAAACGACACTCCAAGATGTCTATAACAACCATGGTATGACATGAAGATGCCAGTGATTTCTAAACACAATCACAGGTGTGACTATGACTCCAGCTTAGCTATTCTGATTTCTAGCCCTTGCTTATAACTATGGGAATGTTCTGTTGGAAGACAGAACTTTTTGCCACCCAGGGTCTTGGACCTCAAGTTAAAAATCTCTTGCTCTAGAGACTGCCTGGCTGAACCTCCCAGCTCTTATTTTTGCTCGTATTAAGTAATGACACAATGAGAATGACAGTGTGTAGAGTCCTTTCTGGGAAAGGTCAGCAATCAACAGTGGTAAAGGACTTGTGATTCTACAGTTGGGTTCTATTACTGTGGGAAACAATCTCTCACAGAGGTGCTCCAGAAAATGCTTCTTTGGTCAACTTGAATACATAAACTTGCAATGATGGGAAAGCAATCATCTGTCTGTGACTTATATTTACTGTCATAATTTGGTTTTCTGTGCACATAAAGCATGTAAAATAACAGACACGTAGAAACAGGTCTTTTTTCACTCACATTTTAAGAAATGATTACTTTGAGGCTCTTCACACCCATCTTTGACATCAGCATCCTTCCCTTTTGATGAGCAATTTTTGGTTCCCTCAGAGCAGTGTTCTCTAATACATGTTCTTTTTTTTCTCCTAATTTGTTAGACACTCAGTAGTTTTGGAACTGGAAATACTTAGTGCCTCCACATGTATCCATTTGCATAATGTTAAGACCCTTGGCTTTGTCATTTGTTCTAGAGGCCAGTGTTTGCGTTTTCCACTGTGACCACCAGCTAAGGAAATTGCTTTCTGAAGTGACTTTAATGGCTTGTTTGCACTGATAACCAACGCGGGCAATTAAGAGATCATAACCCCAGGAGTAATGGCTAAATCTTCATTGAATGACTTTACCTATTTTTTTGTAAACTGCCTATATCAAGTGACTACAGTCATCTTTAATTAGCACTGATTGACTTTATTCCAGGCTAATGTGTCTGCCCCAAACAGTACTTTTTTCTTAAGGTAGAAAAATGACAAGAACCCTAACCCTATACATTGCAATATACATTACAAGACTTAAATATAAGTGAATCCTTCTCTTATGATTGATTTTTAGAGAACATTATATTTAATAATAGATAATAGTTTTTAAAGTAAATTCTGGTAATAGTTTCTTTATGCTGTGTTTATTCTGATCAATGCCTGGTTAGTTAAGAAACGCAGCCATTGGAAGTTGGCTTCATGCATTGCAGTTTATCTTGTGGTTCTATTACTGTCTATATAACACAAGCTCAGTTACCATTGTTGATTGCTGATTAACTTTCCTAAGCTACTCACGCTTACTAGGAAAAACTTGTTCGTTAAGCATTTGGAGATCCTTGGATGAAAAACTCAGAACAGCGAAGTGTTTTTGCTCTTAGTCTTGTATTGGCAATAACCCGAGAATTCTGTCCAGATAGGAAGAGTAAAGAAACAATGAGTGAGATTTGTTTATTGTTTATTATGGTCCTAATACCATAAAGAGAATCCTGGCATAATAATTCCCAAGAAACTGTTTCCTACCACCAGATCCTAAATGGGAGGTTGGGTCATAGATAAACATGAGCTTTTTCCTGTGTAGACTATGACACTCCATTACTATGATTGCTTTTTTCAGCTTGGCAATACCAGTAAATAAAAATGAAAAAATACTCCGGTCACCCATTTCACCCCTCTCTGATGCATCTAAACACAAATACTCCAGTGAGGACTTGACTTCTTCCAGCCGACCTCACAGCAATGCTGTGTTCACTTCTGCCTCCTCCAACAAGAAGCCTAAGGCTGACAGCCAGCTGCAGTCCCATGCTGGAGACCTCACGGTTTGTTCATGCCCTTCTGTTCTAAGTAAATTCAGTGAAATTATGCTCCCCCACCCCAATTCTTTCCCTAACCCAGCACATGCTACACTCATGTTGGAGGTCCCACAGTAAACCTCCAAAGGCAGCTTTTTGTGGAGAAAGTAGAATAAGAGCTAGGAATCTGAAATTATGATTTCTAGTAACAGTTTATTTCTTGTTTAATCCGACCAATGCCTGGTTAGTTCAGAAACTCAACCACTAGGAAAGGACTCCTTCACCTCTCAGAACAGAATGTGAAAGAAAAAAACCTGTCCAACAGAAGTTTCAAGTGTCTCTCTCCTACTTTCAAAACCTGGCAATATTTCAGGCCCTAAAGTAATACCATCACCTCTTCAGAGCAGATTGGAAGTTTGAACCAGCCAATTTCTGTGTTGGGGAAAATGTCCTATCCATGACTTATTTAGATCTAGGGCTGAACCCCAAGCCAACATCTATTTGATTGTTGACCAGTAGAATGGCCAAAGTGGGAGGCTTCTAATCCCACACTTTTCTAGCAATCCTGGAGTGGTTCCAGCATTCCCCTGGGGTAGAGTAGAGCTGTCTTGACTGCAATGTTATCTTGGGCCAGTTGCTTAATCTCACTGAGCTTGTTTCTTTACCCCAGCCCATATGAACACTGCTGGCAATCCATTGAATTTCTCTTCACTGACCCACTGACCTCTAAGAATTGGTAACCTGGATCCCTTACCATTATCAGGTAGTCTTTAATTCCAGGTCTTCTGCCCTGAGTTCTCCCAGGTCAGGTCACAGTACCTATCAGAACCAGCTGAGCTTTATGAAGCTGGAGAGAGAAAAGACTTGGGAACAGGACTTTGCAAAGAAAGAGCTAAGGGGCAGCCAGTATTTAACATCTTCTCCCATAATTTTAAGATACAAGAAAGTAGACTCCTGTAGAGCCTAAGTCTTAGTGCATCTCACTTAGCCTTCCTCTGTACCCACATTTGGGTGCAATTATCTCTAATCCTAGACAGGAAGAATTCAGAAAGAAAGTGTAAGAGAAATATGGAACAATAAGATACCCATTCAAGTTTACAAACAAAACAAAAGTTTTTTCCTTCATACCATTAGACCATGGTCCTCTATAATGTGCTGAGGAATCTCTATCAGTTGCTTATTTTACTCACTCACTTTGTGAGAATATACTTCTCCTGGGCTAAGTGCTATGCTAGGCTCTAAAGATATGGTGATCATCCAGCAGACTGTAGCCCTATGAAGCTCAGAATTGAGCTAGGAAGAGAGCCTTGGACAGGGGAATCCCACACCCATAATCACACTCATAATTACTGCCAAAGAAGCAAAGAGAGCTAGGAGTCTGTGTGACAGAGGCTGGATCTGAAACTAGGAGCAGCACACTTTCCTGGGAGGCAGGACATCTTAGCACGCTGGCATTTGGGGCTGGGTAACCAACTGCTCATGATGAGGACTGGCCTGTGCACTGTAAGATTCTGAGCAGCATCGCTGAACTCCACCTGCTACCAGTGTTGACAGCCATATATATCACCAGCTCTGTCTTAACTACTGATCCTTCACCATTATAGGCAGAACACAGTTAAAGAGAGTGTGAAAACAAATAGGCATAACTGGCTTCCAATAAAACTTTATTTACAAAAAGAACCAGCTTTGACCCACAGGCCTTTGGTTGCTGACCCCTTGTGCAAGATCTCTAAAAGGCAAGTAGTGGCAAAGTAAAAAGTAAGGCACATTCCAAGCAAAAGAAACATGATGTGTAAAGTTCTGAAGAAGGCACAAACACTGGCCCATGAATCAGAGGGACAGAGAGCACAGGGAGCGTGGCTGGTAGGTAGACAAGGGCCAGCCTTCCTGGCCACAGAGCCTACTCTGCTGGATTTTCTCCTTTTACAAAAATTAAGTGGACACCATTTAAGGATTTCAAGAATAATTTTAGAAACTACACATCTGATTATCTTGGTTCTGTACAACAGAATCTAACCCTTAAAATAATGCACATGAGGGGCTGGAGTGATGGCACAGTTAAGAGCACCGACTACTCTTGCAGAGGACCCAGGTTCAATTCCCAGCACCCACATGGCGGCTACGAATCGTCCTTAACTCCAGTTCCAGGGGAATCTGAAGCCCTCTTCTGACTTCCGAGGCATTGCACGACACAGTGCACTCACATACATGCAGACAATACACTCGTACACATAAAATAAAAATAATAAATAAAATATAAAAATAATAAACAGACGGGCATGGTGGCGCACACCTTTAGTTCCAGTACTCAGGAGGCAGAGGCAGGGCAATCTCTGTGAGTTCAAGGCCAGCCTGGTCTACCTAGTGAGTACCAGGCCAGCTGGGGCTATAGGGAGACCTTGTCTCAAAAAGACCAAAAAATTAATAATAATAATAATGTACATGAAATTGATCCATATATAAATAAGCATTTATATATATTCAGTTACTTCAGAGGGAACAACTCATGTTTCATAAACAAAGGCAGTTGCTCCATGGCCCATGTGTCAGCACACAGGTGCTATGTAAACATCTATGTCCCTGGGACATGCTCCTCTTTTAGACATACTCTAAATAGTCCTTAATGATTCCATTTGGTTTTCCCATTATTCACAGACAACACCAGAAAAGCAGCGCATTTCTTTTTTCTTTTTTTTAGACAGTGTCTCACAGTGTAACTCTGGCTAGCTTAGAACTCACTATGGACCAGGGTGGCCTCCAGTTCACAGAGCTCTGCCTGCCTCTACCTCCTGAGTGCTGGGATTAAAGGCATGTGCCACCACACCCAGCAGTCCTTTTCTGGCATGAATGGCACCTTTATGACAGACAGTTACAGTGAGATGTGGTGAAAGCTTGGATCTTGGGACAGCACCATCAACATCATCTGAGAACTTGATAAAAATGCAGATTCTCACACTGGGTGGGATGGCATATCCCTGTAATCCCAGCACTCAGGAGGCTGAGGCAGGAGGATCAGAAGCCAGCCTGAGCTGCACAGTAAAGCCCTATCTCAAAAAACAAAAAATTCAGGCCCTACTTTAGTTCTTTTAAACCAGGAATTCACAGAACTAGCCAGCAATTTGTGTTTTAGCAGGCTTCCATATGATTCTAATGCATGTTAAACTTTGCCGATCATTTGTCTACAAACTAGGAAGAGTAGACGCCAAGCCCTTAACCTCTGGGCCTCTCCCCAACTTGCTACTTGAACCTGAGAAAGTTGTCTACCCTACCAAGTGTCAGTTTCCTAACCTGTGAGAGTGAGCATAGACTCCTTCTTTGATATTGTGTGAGAATGACGTTTGACAACATGTGCAGAAGCCTCCGTGTGAGACCAAGGCATGTATAGACCGAGCATCCAAAGAGCTCAAAATCTGAAATTTGTTTAGCATCAACAGGTTCCACAAATGGAATATTCCACATTCAACTTCTTATGATAGGTCATAGTCCAAAAAAAATCACAAAACTGTTTAGATTACATGTAATTACCTTAACATGTATATAATTACTGTATGTATGAGGCATATATGAAGCACAAGTGATTTTCATGTTTAGACCTGGGTCCATCCCAGGTCTAAACATGTGGTCCCAGTATTTTGGATAAGGAATACCTGACCTTTATTGTTTTTTCTTTATTGAGACAACATTACCATTGGTTCTAACACAAAACACAAAGGTATTTTGTTAAATATAAAGTGTTCTGTTTAATGGCGCTTTCAGTCAGGTGGCCAGTGTTTCAATGACTTCTGCATTATTTGTTGTTTAGAAAGCAGCTCATAACAGTTCTGAAAATGGTATCCTCCACAAGTCACGACCACAAACTGAACCATGGTCTCCAGGCTCCAATGGCCACAGGGACTGCAAGAGGCAAAAACTGATCTTCGATGACATGTAAGTATGGACTGTCTTATGGTGAGGTGTGAAAGAAAGTAAAAACACCAAAGGCAGAGGCAGAAAGGACATTACAGCTGGCTTACAATGTGGTTGTTTTCTCTTGCATGATGTGGTCATTTAAATGTCCTTCTCAAAGGGAGCTCTAACTTTGGGTGCACCCCTGGGTAAACAGAATCACAGTGGCTAACAGGGTGAGCACCCAAAACATAAGAAAACTTATGGCAAGCAGCACTAATGAGTCTTATTTCTAAGCACATATGTTGTGGGATGTTAGTGGTTTTATGCTATCAGAATAAGACGTGTTTTTGTTTTTGTGAATTATAATAGCCAAAGAATAGTAGTGATTTACTCCTAAGGACTTTTCCTCCAAAATGTAATGCATAAACAGGCCTGGTATAGGAAAAAACAGCCTACCATCCTTTGCCAAGTTCTAATGCTAAAACCTGAATATAGCTTCCATACCTGGCATCCGCTTAAAAGGAGGAGAAAGCAGAGGAAGGTGAATAAAAAGAAACCTTTCAATGCTCTTGAAAGACTGAAAATAGCAAACAGAAATGATAAAATGATGCTGAAGATAATTTAGTCTCCTAGGGAAAAGCAAGTGTCAGGGAAAGCCTAAAAGGCAGACAGTAGGATTTCAAGAATTCAGCCTGAATTCTATTTTCAGCTGTAGCTGACAAACACCTAGTATACATCCACATGAGACAGGGTAAATGGAGTCTTCAAGGAACACCATGGAGGAGAGTCCTCCCCTTTGGTGGCTTACAGTCCAACTGTGGAGACATTACAAAGCATACTCCCATTGGAAGTGAAAAAGCATTCTGAATATTTCCCAGAACCTTCTCAGACACAAAAAAGTATTAATAAATAGCATCGACAACTGCTGTGTTTCCCTCCCAGGGGCATCTCCTAAGCACCATTACCGAGGGAACATCCGGCACTGTGAGAGAGTAACTGTTCATACCCATTCTTCTCTACCAACACAGTTTACTCAGGTCTACACATGGGCTGTTTGCTTCTCTATCAGCTTCCCTGGGGAGGAGAATACTGAGTTGTTATCTTTAAATATTCACTGGACTGTATAAACTCGCTAGGACACAGAATTTGGAGGTTAGACGCCAAATCCACATTCTTTGTGTCATTTAATATTTATAAACACAATGCCAAGATAACTTAATTTTGGAAAGTATAAGGATGGCCAGGAGGCCCACCTCTACCTGTGGCTACTACAGCTACATCCCAGCTCCACGCTTACTCCTTCCCTTCCACTGGCCCACCACCTCCCTTATGTCTGCTTTGCTGAGCAGTATGGCAGGTGGTCATTAGGTCCCAGGAAGAGCATGGAACAGGAGGACACTCAGGTGGTCAACTACAGTTTCATTAGGGTTTTGTGGTGGAAATTTTCCCTGTGAAGTTTGTGAAAACAGTGATTAGAGTCATGTTTAAGGTCATTATGGAATTTGCATTTAGGAATCATAACTAATAACATGATCAAACAGAAGTTAGAAACTAAGGTGCTCAAAAACATCAAATAGTTCCAGTGAATAGTTTGAGGAGCACGATATAGAAAAGAAAGAAGTATTTATGGAAAATGCATGCAATTAATTTTCCAGTGTTTGAAACAGAAAGTCGAATCCAAAAGAGCAGCAACTCAGTGACTGTACCTGTATTGGAAGTTTCTTGGATTTGTTAAGGGAAGAAATCTCAATCTGCTAGGTCCAAGGGTAACATGTGTTGTCACTGTGTATCAGTAAAGAAGCTCTGTCCATCAGTGATAGGTGTCATTTCTGGCTGGAAACTGCAGTATGATTCCTTTTATTACTATGAATATAATTGAATGGAAAAGCATGCTTACATATTCATGATTTGGAGTGATGTTGCATCTTTCTTTAAGCCATAAAAAGAGTTGTCCCCCAAGCAGTCAAAGTCACCTAAAATTATGCAAAATGTTTCCCAAGGTTAGTTGATATGTACTGAGCACCTACTAGGAATCATCTATAAAGGTGAAGGTGGGCTATATTGATAAATTCATTCTCAGTCTTTCTGTGGGATTAGGGGAGAGAAGATAGGCCCGCCAAATGTCAGCCAGCAGCTGTGTGGCCACTGTGGCCTTCGCCTTCTCTTTCTCCTCCCCTCCCTCTCCTCATCCTTTGTGCTGGTTGTTTTTTGTCAACTTGACACAAAACTAGAGACACCTGGGAGGAGAGACCCTCAATTACGGAATCTCCTCTCTCAGATTGGCTTGTGGACATGTCTGCGGGGCATTCCTGATTGTTGAGTGGTGTGGAAGGGCCCAGCCCACTGTGGGTAGTGCCACCCCTGGGCAGGCAGACCTGGGTTTTATAAGAAAGCAGGCTCAGCACAGGCCAGAGTAAGCAAGCCACTAAGCAGTGTTCCTCCATGTTCTCTGCTCCAGCTCCTGTCCTGCCTGACCTCCCTCAAAAGTGAACTGCCTTAGAAGTGTAAGATGAAATAAATCCTTTCCTCCCCAAGCTTCTTTTGGTCAGTGTTTCATCAGAGCAATGAAAAGCAAACTAGGATGCCCTTCTTTCCCCTCTTCCTCCTCCCCTTCCTCCTCCTACTCCCTTCTCTTACTTCCCCTCTTTAACTAACTCCCTGACAACTTTTGACCTGCAGCCTGCTTAACCAAGAAATTCCTCAGCTCCTGTCACTTTCCTTGGCCTGCCTTCACTGAGGGTGTCAACAAGCATTGAAATGACCAGAGAAGCCACTGGTGGAAGAAAGGAAAGGACTAGATTGTTAGTGCCACATCAATTTAGAGCTGATAGAAATCCAGTTAGAGTGATCCAAAAAGTAACAGATGTCAGCCTGTCACTTAGTATTTAAAGCTGTATCCTGTAGCTTTAAAAAAGAAAGTAAACTCATCCTTTTGTATTATAAATACTGTTAATGGTTGAATAAACATGTGATTCAGACAACAACTGAATCCACTGAGCTGTCAAAAATGAGCACTGAATAAATACAGCTGAATTATAAATAACCTTCCCAGGAGAGGCCTTGGGGAGCTCTTTCTGCCTGTGTCTGTCTGTCTTTCAGTCTTCATTTTTCCACAAACCTATGTGAAACTAAATTTAAATTCATGGTCTCCTAAGACCTATTTCCTCTGCTACTTACCAATTAAGTACCAGTTAGTGTCTTTGGGATGCGGATGAACTGATGGGATAGCACTTATTTTAAAACTAGAATCAAGGTCAGCTTGTCCCTGATAAGTTGCAAGTGCGGACAGGTGGCAATGTGACTGTACCACCTCCCCTGACATCGAACAAAGGCATGGCACTCACTACACCACCACCTCAGTCATAAGGTGACACACGATTGCCATACTGCTCTTTAAAAGCACAAAATCTATAAGAATTTATGTCAAGAAGTAACAGCACTTGGTTCAACTTGCAGCCTAGAAACTGGTCTTAGCGCAAAGCCATATTACTTGGTGCCATAATTAGTGACAGGGAAGCCCTTGGCCAAAGAAAATTGAGAGAACACTTGAATGGGAAGCCTTGGTCCAGAAGTTCTGAATGCACAGAGCTGAGTGGTGAAAGGCTTGGCTGGAAAATAGGATGCCCAGCTCCCGCCAGCCATAGTACTTTTGGAAGCCAGCAGGGCTGGAGGCCAACACTGCCTGCTGCTCGCTGAAGGATGTGCTGTCCCCTGCCCATATTTCACATGGAAGAGGCAGTCATGACCAGAGAACTCAGCCAAACTACCAAATATCCCATCTGTCCCCATGAAGTCAGTAAGGAAAGCACAGCCACCTAAACCTCCTGACAGAGAAGACTCCCTTGGCCACATAGTACCAAAGGCCATGAGCATGTAAAATGTGACTGGGAAGAAGGGACTGGGACTTGACATTTGTAATGTAATTATGTATGGCAGTCTCCTAGCTAAAAGGATTTTAATTTTATAGAGGCTGGGAAGATTCCCGTGTGTAAGAGGTTGAATCTCTTGCAGCATGACTTAATCAAAGGAAACCAATTGAAATCCTTGAATAGGCAATGTGACAGCCAGCAGGGCATGCTCCAGGGAAATTTCTATGGTACAGTTGTCCTAAGGGGACCATTCCCAAGTTTCTTCAAAGCAGGACCCCTCCTTTTTGTTCTCAGGGAGTTGTTTCCATCCTGAAATCCCTTTCTTAGGCCAATTTTACTTTGTTCTAACCAACAGAAAAAGAAAGAGAAACTCCAGTTGACTTTGGGTGAGAGGAAAAGGATAGATCTCTCTTACTGAAATCTGAGCTCCTCCCACGTTTAGGCTTTATTAAAATCAGTCATTTTAAATGCCCAACTTGGGGAAGAACAACACCAGCACCTGTGGTTTTCTATTTCAATAAAAATTGCCTAAATGACAGAAACTTGTCTCACTTAGTTGGTGCAACCTAAAAAATACACCTTGAGTTATGCCCTGTAAGGAACACAAAAAAGGATGCTCCCATTCTAAGAAGTCAGGTTCCAGGCACTCAGGGGCCCAGTAATGTTAAGGTTATACAAACAAAAGCTGCATTGTAATCCTTTCTGCCTAAATGTGTCTGCATTCATGTAGATGTGCAGACAATCAGCAGCAACCCTTGGGAATCCTTAATTCTAAAACACCCCCATCAACTGCTGGAGTGGAGGACCCCAGTATGTTAGCTCAGTGGTAAAGCACTCACTCAACATATATAAAACCCTGCGTTTGTTCTTAGTACTGCAGTAGCATTTTGTATGTGAAAAAGAATTTTTTTGTTTTAGGTTTTTGGTTGGTTTGGGGGGGGGGGTTGTTTTGTTTTGAGGATTTTTGTTTTCTTTTGGTTTGGGGTAGTTTGTTTTGTTGTTGTAGTTTGTTTGTTTTTGAGACATGATCTCCCTGTAATCCCAGCTGGCCTGGAACTCACTACGTAGACCAGGCTGGCCTCAATCTCACAGAGATCCCTGCCTGCCTCTCCCTCCAGTGTGCTGGGATTAAATATGTGTGTCACCACACCTGATTCCCCCAAAAGAATTCTTTAACCTCTTATATGGCCTGTCTCCTTTCGGAACAGGCATCTCAAAGCTAAGGACACAGTAACACCTCTACAGTACATCAAGTAACAAGCTGACATATGGGGTATCAGATGAGAAAGTCATTTGGTATCCCTGTTGTTCCTTTGTCTGATGTATGTTTCAGTTTCTCTAAGGAAACCGTCCAGATTTCCCTATACCCAGTAACTGGTTTCTTCAAACACAGTAAGCTCTCATCCCTGCCAGTTTGCACAGAACAAGCTGGCTCTGTGGAGGGACAGCCTTTTGCAGAGGTGGGAACTACAGAAAGCAGTGTGCCAGCCTCTCCATGGGAGACCATTCATCTCTCTTTCCCTCAGCCATGAAGGAGAACAAAAAGCAAGGTTGCTCTAAAGCTCTTGTGCTAGAAGATATATCAGGTCACTCATACCCTGTGGTCACTCAGAACCAGGCCATGTGTTTGTAGGTGGGATGGTGGGAGGAAGAAAAGAAAAGAAAGCACCCTGTTTGGATCAAGTACTCCGGTTGCTGTTGTTGCAGAGAACTCTTGGAACAAAGATGCACATGGCTGTGCTTTAGCTTTGCAATCAGCCAAGCCTGGTTTCTGAAGTGCACCAGAAACACAGTTATATTTAAAATGTTTAATTGAACTTTTATTAGGTACACTCATGCATCAACATAAAATATTGCTATGAAAAACATGAAAATTTACATTACATAAATGATAAAAAAGAAGCTAGTTTCCCACTTAAGAATAGATCTGTTTAATACTGAGATGATAAGGTTTTATTTCAGTGTCTTTGGTTACAATGGTGATGGAAGTTTCATTTTTCCTGTTTATTTCTGTATGACTGTGAAAAGCAATGCCTTTGGGTTGGTGTGCATCCACAGCCATGCTGGACAGTCTGAGTGGTGTCCCATTGGTCCCAGCGACTTTATAATGGTCTGATTTAAGAGCATGGCAGAAATCACCTCAGAGGAGAAAATGGGCCAATCTTCAGGCAATTTTCAGTGCTTAGTATAGTGAGCCCTCCATTATATGCAAAATGAGGATTCTAACAATCATGTTTGTAAATGGTCTTTAGATGGCTCCCAGTTTTCTTTTAACATGGCAGGTTACTGTTGTAACTGCCAGGGTATGGTCAGAAAATTGGATGTGTTACTTATCTGCAGGCACTGCTGTGAGTCTGTGGCTTGGCCTCCATATCAGCTTTGAAAACTGCATTCATGTGCTGCAGATAAAAACAGCATTGATTAAAGAACCCATATTAGGGGCTATCAGCTGCTGACATCTCTAAGGGTAGCTTAGAAGGCTTGTGACATCTAAGATGCCATAGCTTATGACCAAGAGAGTTTTTTCATGGGAATGAAATACATTTGAAATGGCAATCTTTTTAGTGACAAGGTGTACAAAACGGGACACAAAGAAAATAACCAAACTTATAGACTAGAGTGTGGAACAGATAATGAATGATGTGGAGAATTTGAGTTGCCATGGAGACACTTTCTGGCTATTGGGTGTGATGCTGCATCCTCTCAGAAGGCACCACTCTTCCCTAAGCTCAGAATAAATTCA
>NW_008348662.1:1310742-1369280 GCF_000622305.1 Nannospalax galili | reverse complement strand
GGGAGGAAGAAAAGAAAAGAAAGCACCCTGTTTGGATCAAGTACTCCGGTTGCTGTTGTTGCAGAGAACTCTTGGAACAAAGATGCACATGGCTGTGCTTTAGCTTTGCAATCAGCCAAGCCTGGTTTCTGAAGTGCACCAGAAACACAGTTATATTTAAAATGTTTAATTGAACTTTTATTAGGTACACTCATGCATCAACATAAAATATTGCTATGAAAAACATGAAAATTTACATTACATAAATGATAAAAAGAAGCTAGTTTCCCACTTAAGAATAGATCTGTTTAATACTGAGATGATAAGGTTTTATTTCAGTGTCTTTGGTTACAATGGTGATGGAAGTTTC
Organism: Nannospalax galili; assembly: GCF_000622305.1. Lineage (NCBI taxonomy): Eukaryota > Metazoa > Chordata > Mammalia > Rodentia > Spalacidae > Nannospalax > Nannospalax galili. The sequence goes on along the minus strand of NW_008348662.1, from coordinate 1,368,931 downwards.
ATTTTTTCTGTTTATTTCTGTATGACTGTGAAAAGCAATGCCTTTGGGTTGGTGTGCATCCACAGCCATGCTGGACAGTCTGAGTGGTGTCCCATTGGTCCCAGCGACTTTATAATGGTCTGATTTAAGAGCATGGCAGAAATCACCTCAGAGGAGAAAATGGGCCAATCTTCAGGCAATTTTCAGTGCTTAGTATAGTGAGCCCTCCATTATATGCAAAATGAGGATTCTAACAATCATGTTTGTAAATGGTCTTTAGATGGCTCCCAGTTTTCTTTTAACATGGCAGGTTACTGTTGTAACTGCCAGGGTATGGTCAGAAAATTGGATGTGTTACTTATCTGCAGGCACTGCTGTGAGTCTGTGGCTTGGCCTCCATATCAGCTTTGAAAACTGCATTCATGTGCTGCAGATAAAAACAGCATTGATTAAAGAACCCATATTAGGGGCTATCAGCTGCTGACATCTCTAAGGGTAGCTTAGAAGGCTTGTGACATCTAAGATGCCATAGCTTATGACCAAGAGAGTTTTTTCATGGGAATGAAATACATTTGAAATGGCAATCTTTTTAGTGACAAGGTGTACAAAACGGGACACAAAGAAAATAACCAAACTTATAGACTAGAGTGTGGAACAGATAATGAATGATGTGGAGAATTTGAGTTGCCATGGAGACACTTTCTGGCTATTGGGTGTGATGCTGCATCCTCTCAGAAGGCACCACTCTTCCCTAAGCTCAGAATAAATTCAGTACTATTCAAGAAGGACTTCAGGGAGGCAACCAAAGAGGTTGACAGCATGGTCCCTGTTGAAATGTATCTGTGACCAAGTTGCACACATACAATATCTATAGTCCTATAAACTTCTAAGGTAATTAGTTGCCTGGAAGTGTAGTATAAACAAGTGCTATATGATATCAGGAAAGAGTGATAAGCATGGGAAGAGTTCCTGGCAGTGGTCCAACTTGAGAGGCAATAACATTTGGCTCATGATTGGTGTTTGGTGAACACTCAGTGAATGAGCAGAGAACAGAGTATTCCAGACAGGGGAAAGAATGAGCAGAGCTTCCAAGACAGGGGTGGCATGTCATCAAAACAGTGAGGAAACTGGCCCAAACTTTGCTCAAAGGCCCTGGTGAACACCCGACCTGATTAAAAGGGTTAGGCAAATCACTGGAAACCTGAACTAAGATTTGGCTATAGCGGCCCCAAAGATTGATTCTAGGACTTTGACACAAGACAGTGACACAACGAAAGCCATATTTACAAACAGCAGTCAAGGAGTAAAGATCCACATGGTTGCAGGGGAGTCAAATGATAGGCCCCAGAACCAGAAAGGTAATGAAAGCCAACCTGAGCAGTTTGCATCTTTAAGAGTACTGTGAACAAGGAAACATGGACCACATCTAGTAACAGGGAGAATGGATGAAGATGCCTAAACTTTGCCCAACAATAGGCTCTGGGATAGAAGCTCAGGAATCAAATATAGAAAATATAGGCTTGGGCTGGAGAAGAGTTCTGATTATCCATATAGGGATATGGAACCAAAGAAGAAACAGTAAATAGGATTTCAGGGCAGTGAAACTGTCACTCACTCTGCTTCAGGATGTTGACAGTGAGGAAGTTGTATATGTGTTGGGCAGAGGATACATGGGAACTCTGTACTTTTGGCTAAGTTTTACTGTGAACCTAAAAATGCTGTAAAAAATAGTTTGTTTGCTGGGCATGGTGGCACACGCCTTTAATCCCAGCACTTGGGAGGCAGAGGCAGGCAGATCTCTGTGAGTTCAAGGCCAGCCTTGTCTACACAGTAAGTTCCAAGACAGCTGGGGCTACAGGGAGAACCTATCTCAAAAAGACCAAAAAAATTGTTTAATAAATGACAGAATGCATGAAATCCAGTGGGAGGGTGCTGATGGAGAAGAGGGTATGAAGAAGACTAAGATGTTATGTGTGAAACAAAAAAATCAATTAAAAATATTTTTAAAAAAACTGTTTAGAAGCAGAAGTAAAAGCAGTAATAACAATTATTTTTTCATTAAAAAATAATGGAAATTAAGCCGGGCATGGTGGCACACACCTGTAATCCCAGCACTTGGGAGGCAGAGGCAGGCGGATCTCTGTGAGTTCAAGGCCAGCCTGGTCTACATAGTGAGTCCCAGGACAGCTGGGGCTATAGGGAGACCCTGCTTCAAAAAGAAAAAAAAAAGGAAATTGCCAGAATTCAAATCAAAGACCAGTCAGTGTGTGAACAAAGGTCAATATGTAACCAAGGAAAGAGGCAACTGAGAAGCTGTTCAAGTGGAAGTAGAGATTTGTAAAAGATGAGCAGGAGAAGGCAGAGCTGGTCGGAGCAGGCCCTTCTTAGGAAAGAAACCTCCAGCCATACCAATGAGAAGCCCATTAAGAGGAAGAAAAGGTTTCAGACCTGAATGGGAATGAGAACAGCAAAGGAGCAGTGGTCCAAAGACAGGCAGTTTATGGACATTCAGGGAATCCTGCAGCTGTGTTGTCACTTCTTTGTGGTGACAGGCTATTATGTCAGCTCTAACATATATGGCCACAATGTTGGCAATATTTTAAAAAGAAATAACAGAAAACTAGATATTTTTCTTGCTCCCATGATTTTTGACCCAAAACTATTTAACTTTTTAAAAAATTTTATTTATTATTTTTATTTTATGTGTATGAGTGTATTACCTGCATGTATGTGAGTGCACACGTGTCATGCAGTGCCGCACAGGTCAGAAGAGGGTTTCAGATTCCCCTGAAACTGGAGCTAAGGACGGTTGCCACCATGTGGGTGCTGGGAATCGAACCTGGGTCCTCTGCAAGAGCAGTCAGTGCTCTTAACCGCTGAGCCATCTCTCCAGCCCCCAAAACTATTAATTTGATTAATTAAACGCCATGTTTTAATCAATCGATGTTCGTTGTCATAGTACGCATTGTTTTTCTAAGCATTTCTGATCTCTGCGAATAAAGGAATGTTCTGACTACCTGGTATTACAATGAGGTAAAAGACCCATTAGAATCTGAAACAAGACAGTTTAAAATAAGCATACCATAATAGGTTAAACTATCTATGACTAATGTCTCTGCTTACATCATGTCCCCTGGCTTATATCTGATATTCATGAGTAGGTTGAGTTTATTGATTACATAACGGCCCATAATACAAAGAAGTTTATGCTGATGATGTCTAAAGGATATAAAATTTATCTTTTAAAAAAAAAATCTATCAGACTAAGCATTTAAAGGCAATATCCGATGAGTAGCTTAGTGTGACTTAGGGTCATTATGCACACTCAGGATGAATTACCTTCATCTCCCAGAAGAATTAGCATTGGCCAGGGTTATTGCTTTAATAATAGACATGTCTGCTGTTCCTGTTTACCAGCCAGCTAATCAGCACTCTGGAGGATACATGCCATGTTTGCATTATTACAAGGTAGACAGCATTTTACAATTAACTTCATTACAGCTGGAACATAATCATACCACATCAGTTTTTCATCTTTCACTATGAGGCTTTAAGATAATTAAATATATACAAATACAACTCTAGATACCATTTATGCATCTAAATGGCACACTCATAAGGATAAATATAGCCTCACCCATGCAGTCATTATCAGATATAGTCACAATTTTTAAGTTAAAGGGGGATTGTTTTCTGTAACTATTATGCAAAATAAGATTTTTCACTTTTTTCTTAACCATACACTAAAAAGTCTTATTCACAAATTGGGCACTGGGGGATCATGTAAAAGCAATGGTAAATATAGACTACATCTATTGAGTGGGTTTTTGAACTGTTAATTTTGGAGAAAAATAATGTATTTTATATACAGTCAGTAATTTGAAAGTGCAAAAATAGATGCAATTCCATATTAAGCAGAGTTTTTAAACTGTGTTTTATGTTTCAATGAAAGAAAAGAATATTTTCAGAGGCTCTTGCAATTGTGCAATAACGACACCTAATGTTCTCTGCCTGTAGGCCCCGCAGTGCAGATTATTTTATGCAGGAAGCTAAACGGATGAAGCATAAAGCAGATGCAATGGTGAGACCCTTTTCTTTCCAGATTTGTTCATCTAAACTGTTTGTATGCAGCTTCATCACTGGGGCAATGTAGCTGGGATAATTATAAAATCTATTACAAGGATGGCTGGGCCTGCTAAATGGGAAAATGTTTATACAATCAAAGGCTCATAGCCCAATAAATTAGGACTTCAACCAATAATGTCTGACTGGAAGAAAGCTCTGGAAAAATGAATATTTCCATTTAATCTTAAGGTTTGGATAGTAACTGGAGCCAATGGACTCAATGGGTAGGTAGGCCTGGTTTTTTCCATTAAAAAATATTTTAGATTTGCATTTTTCTCTCTGGTTAGTCTGGCCCACTCTTCCTTGGCTTAGTCCCAAGATCAAATCTCTTTTCAAAAATCTTCACGTTCTTCATGTGTATCTACCAAAAAGGAACGCACCCCCTGAAGTGTGCAGCACGGAAACTGTCATCTGCACATAAAACCTTAAAGTTACCGTGATTTGATCCTTTCAAAGAATAACTTTCCTTTACTTGGATAATCTCCTGTTTGGGATAACAAGAAATAAGAGAGAACTTCTGTTCTTCTGTTGTTGTTATTCTTTTTTTTTAAAGAGATCATAAAGTTGTTACATCATAAGGTCTCATCCAAAAGGAAACCTTTCTACCAGTTTTATTCCCTTCCGTTACTGAGATCAGTCAGGGGCTAGAGATGAAGGTTACATCTCAAATACCTTTCAGAATGCTATTCCAGTGGGGAAGATGCATAAATCCTAACAGTCCCTCTCCCACAGCTTCTGATGTTGCCCACCAACATTTATTTGTGTAATGCCCACTGGCAGGATACACTGAGATAATGTAGACATAGCCCTTGAATACCAGAAAATACAGAAGAATGCAGGAATCGATTCTTGTTCACACAGCCCCACAATCCTAGTTACAGTCATCTGAAGAAATCTATGCATGGTCTCCCTCTCCCTCCCACACCTTAGTAAAGAAAAATTGATGCATGGCCATGATCAGGCAAAAACATCACATACTCTCACACAGTTACTCTCAGGCACCCTCACCCTCAGTGTCCTTCTCAAATCCAGCCAAATCATACCATTCCTTCCCACTACCCTCTTCAGTCTCCCTGAAACCCTCCCTGCCTCTCTGCAGCCCTGTCACCATTCTCCTCCTTCATGTTATTTTGTCCTTTGAGTTTTGTTAGTCAGTCACAAGCTGCCGTGCACATTGAGCTATTTCATGGTGCACATTTTCTTCTCTATCAAATGTACTAAAAGCTCCTTCTGTGTATCAAGTGCATATACCCCAGAATGGAGTGCTTTAGAAAACATTACTCAATGAAGTTATTTCTTTTACCTGAAAGTATTGCCCAGAATATTGCTTTATAGCCTATTATTTGCTAATGAAGAAGTTCACTTTGTATTTCTGTTTTCTAAGCTATTACTTTTAATGGAATTTGAGGGGTTTTGTTTTTAGTGGTAAGGCTGAGAGTAGTGTATATATGTCAGTTTTTCTTAATGAATGAATCACTTGAAAATTAAGGTGATTTTTGCAAAGTGAGAATGTGTAATTATCTATAGAGTGCATAGAACCAGGAACTTAATGTGTAAGTTTAGACTTGTGAGAATTTAGACCTATGAAGCTGATTCCTGGTTGCTGAAGCAAGTGAGACCCTTTTCTTTGCAGCAGTGTTCATCCACAGTGTGCTTGTATGGCTGATTCATAATGTAGACAATGCAGATAACCCCTGAAGTACTTACTGATTTTCAACTTTGTGTCTCATTTTGCAAAGGTGAAATAAAACCTTGAGTTTGTTTCCCCTCATTTCCCCTTCTCACTCATACCCTTTAGTAAGGTCCTGTTGGCAATAACAACAAAACACACAAGAGGAAGAAGGTATGGGGCGTAAATAATGTACAAGATGATAGTCAAGGCTCTGAACTCTCACAGTTGAGGCGTGAAAAACATGTATGAAAACCCTTGTATGGAACCAGACCTATGAACCTTGACACATACTTAGCACAGTGTCAAAGAACAAGGAATGAGTTTGCCAGACCATTGGAGAGAAGGAAACAGAAATACTCAAAGATGAAGCTATGAACCTTGTTGTAGCTGTCATATGAATTCTGTTTTGTAACCATTTGCTCATTTGCACCAAACCAGCAGCAACTTGAGAAAATAAATATGGAGGAATTACAATGGGTTCCTTTTATCCAAGGGAGATGCACTCCAAGCTCCAAACCCCCAGTAGATGCCTGAAACAGCAGATTGTGCCAAACCTTATCAATAGCATGCTTTTTCATATACATGCACATATTTGATGTACAATTAGGCACAGTAAGAGATTAGCAGTAAATAATAACTAATAATAAAGTGGAACAATTACAGTAGGAAACTATAATAAAATTTATTTAAATCTCTTGAATTGTTTATTTCTAGAATTTCCCATGTAATATTTTCAGACCATGATTGACCACAGGTAACTGAACTCTTGAGCAGGAAGCTATGGATGGTGGGGAGGGCTATGTCTATATTGCCTTTTTCTCTCAGCTCCATTCACAGGATTTCAGAACTCAAAAGTTGGGTTTCTCAAAGCACATAAACTATGTGGTGATGCCAATTTAAAAATAAAAAACTATTAAGGAAGACAGTGTTAATTCTGTTGGCCAGGTGGAGAAGTTTGGGAAGGCCTTGAACTACGCCGAAGCAGCCTTGTCGTTTATTGAGTGTGGAAATGCAATGGAACAAGGCCCGATGGAATCCAAGTCTCCCTACACCATGTACTCAGAGACAGTGGAGCTCATCAGGTAAGCTCTGCTTCCTGTTGGGGAGTTAGGGAGGAGGCACCCTGTGTATCAGCCACAGTGAACCAATGTTTATTTCCCAAAATAAGAATGGAGGATTTTACAACTTTCATATACCTTGCCTCCCTGCTTTCTGTGTGAGACAGGACAGCTCCTGCCCACAGCCCTCTCTGACTACCCCAGGAAGAAGCTGTATCAGAGTACCTGGGGCATATACCTGTGTCCCTCAACTAGGAAGGGGCAGGGTTTTTAAAATTCATTTCACTTCTAAACTTCTTGGGGGAAAAATTAGAAAAAAGAAGAGCTAGAATGCCTTATGGTAGAACACTTGCCTAGTGAGTGCAACTCACTGGGTTCAGTCCTCAGCACATAAGTAAATGAATTCATCCATTAAAAAAACTGTGGTGAGAAAAATAATCATAATAACCTGATTTTAAAATGAGTAGTAGACCTAAGTAGACATTTCTCAGGAAAAAAAAATACAAGTACACAAGTATATGAAAAATACTCAACATCATTAGTCAACAGGGAAATTAAAACCACAGACAGTCCCTGGTCTGTAGGATATTCATAATAAATATTTGAGGCTTGGGTAAGTAAGCAAGCCAAGGAGGCTGTAACGTCATGTCCTGCTTAAAGGGCATTCACACTTGGAAATGAACATGTAAATTACAGCTACAAAAAAGCAGCCTGCTGCCCATCAGACATATCTGGGATGAGCTCACTGATACAAGCCACCTTGCCCAGAGCCCATCTTGGACAATGCAGAACGAATAGCATCCCTTCAACTACCCAGACAGTAAAGACAAGGGCTTCTTCTTACCTGCAGGATGACTGAGGTTAATAGTGGGGCATGTTCAGAGCAGCTTCAAGAGGGGTCTTTAAATATTCTCACCACAGAGAAATGACAAATGAATGAGCTACTGCCATGCTAACCACCCTGGCTTGATCAATACATAATGTATACATGAATCAAAATGCCAAACTGTACCCGTAAACATGTAGTTAGTAATAAAGTGTCAGCCAAAAAAAAAGTAAAGAAAACTGTATGTTTATGGATCCTAATTATTTAGCCACTTAAATCTGTGCCTTTCGCACCAGACCTGACTCTCCTCTGGCCCACTGAGAGACATTAGAGAGCCAGGAGCAGGGGATATCCCTCCACAAGTGAGTACTTCCTTGCCTCCTACCTTACCTCACCTCAGGCACACCATGGGGGACCAGCTGGAGCCCACATCAACTAAGCAACCTGCTTGTGAAATAACTAGCTCCCAGGAAAACAACAGTAATATGTTCATGAGGACAAAGCCACCTTAAAATTCCCACCGCTGAGCACTGTCATATTGAGAATTACATTTCCAGCACTTTGCTGGGGCACATTCAAACCACAGAAAACACAAAAACAAAAGATGTTTGTATTACTGGATCCCCAGGAGAGGAAGAGAATGCAGCAGTGTTCAAAGGCATGATGGCCCAAAGTCTCTGAACTGTCAAAAGACAGATTTAGACGCCAAGAAAAACCCAGATAGGATAAGCCTAAAGAAATACTTGCCAAGACACTCATAATTATATTCCTGAAAACTAAAGACAGAAAAATCCTGAAAGCAGCCAGAGAGAAATCAGTGTGAAGACCAGTTCAAAGGACAGCACCAATTCAGATGAAGCCTGGGCAGAGGGAGGCATGTGATATTTATCCAGTGTAGAAAGAGGGAACTGTCAAGTGTTAGCTCTGGAATAGTAAAACTATCCTGTAAGCCTGAAAGGAAATATAGTCTCAGATTAAGGAAACTTTTTAACTCTAACAGACCCACTCTTAAATTCCGAAGGACACCCCCTTGTTTCCTTCTTGTGGTTTCACGTACAAGGGGGTGAGGAAGGATGTAGGGGAGAGAAATGACAAAAACAAATTTTACTTGAAAATGCCTGATTTTTTTGTAAACAAAAATTAATGAAAATAAAAAAAAATTTTGAGACAGGGTCTCCCTGTAGCCCCAGCTTGCCTGGAACTCACTATATAGACCAGGCTGGCTTTGAACTCACAGAGATTGCCTGCCTTGGCTTCCTGAGTGATGGAATTAAAGGCAAATATCACCATACCTGGCCCAAGTATTTTTTTTTAAACTGAAGGAACAAATATCTTCAACAGAAAGGAAATGGTAGAAGGAATCTTGCAATGTCAAGGAGAGATATACAATAAACTGTCCCTTCAGTGAATTTTATAAATCATATTTGATGGTTGAAATAAAAATTATACTACCATCTGGTACTCAGGATAATGTTACTTAAAAGTAGGGAAGATAAAGATTTCCACTTTTCACTCAGTGATAAAATAGATACCATTGGTACGTGTGTATTGTATTACCGAGAGCAAGGCCTATAAAAACTACAGAGGGATGCCCCCAGAAACCTGCAGATATGCACAGTGTGGAGACAGCAAGAGGATAATGTGACTTTCTTGAGTGATTTTCAGAAAGCCAGCCCCCTATGCTAAAAGCTTTACAAATCTATCTGGGCTAATCTCTGCAAGCTATGTGACTGCTGTGTTAGTCTTACTTTACAGATTAGGAAACAGAGGCTTAGAGATGTTAATACATTTGTCCAAACTCACCTATGAGTAGCTGAGCTGGGATTTCAACCTGGGACCCTCTCACTATTGCAAACGCTGCCTAATGATTATGAACAGGTGACTGGTATGTTACTGGGAGAAAGCAGTGGCCACAGTCTCCCTAATTCAGAGAAGAAATGGAGCTAAATGCAGTCTATAAAAGCCACTCATTTCTCCTAACACATGTTCGTAGACAGAAAATGTACTCAGGACAGTTATACTGCCATCAAATGCAAGTTACATAATGAAGATAAAGAGTAAATTACTCATCCATCTAAGTCCCTGGGGTGAGCTTCACCTTCATCCCTCAGCAACTCAGCCATAAATCGAAATTTGGAAAATGGACACCGTACTATATAGAGGAATGGTTCTTGAACTTGTATCACTCTCGACAATTTGTACTGCAGCATTTGAACTTGTATTACTAAAGAGCAGAAAGCAGCATGGAACCTTAAAAGTCATCTCGTTCTAGTTATCACAGTAATGAATCCTTGTGGAAACTGCAGCAACATCAGCTAGCTCTTAAGCAAGAATTAGCAGCATCACTATGATAACATAAGCATTGGGCAGAGAGAGAACACCAAAGGCTCTGTTGGTAATTACACAGCACTTTTTATTGCTTTGCTTTTTATTTTTATTTTTTCAGGTATGCTATGAGACTAAAAACCCATTCAGGCCCCAACGCCACACCAGAGGACAAACAGCTAGCTGCATTATGGTGAGTGCCACCCCAGCTCTGGAGAGTGTCCACAGCACCTGCTCCAGCACTGCACATCAGGTGCCCAAATGTAGCAAATTCCATTAGGCTCTCACAACCAGGCACAGTCCAGACCACTTTGTACTTCTGTGCTCTGCAGGAACTGAATTCACTGTGATTGGTGAATCCTGGGGCAGGGGGCAGGGGTACCACTGGCCAGCCAGTGTAACCCAAAACAGAAAACTCTAGGTTCAGTGAAAGACCCTATCTCAAAAAATAAGGTTGAGCCAGGTGTGGTGGCGCATGCCTTTGATCCCAGCACCCTGGAGCGGCTTGCTATACTTCAGCCAATAGATAATTGATCTTTCTGCACTTATAATTGTGTGATAACAATAACCTTCCCAAGACATCTCCTTAGGGCACCTCTCCCTGCTCCCCACATCACAAGACACCTCTCTCTTGGTTTCTCCTGTCAAGGGAATCCAAAATTGTTTTCTCTTTAAAAGTTCACTGCTCTAGATCTAATCTGAGAGATAGAAAATCAAATGGCATCTCAGGAAACATAACAGCTGCAGAAACAAAGAAGAGTCTTGGGTTGTTTGGCAACATTATTTCATCTGGAGTTTGAAGTGTTAGAGCTGTGTTAAGTTGTGCTTGGTATGTTGGCCTTCTAGCACGTCAGTATCTGGTCTCAGAAAATAATTACAAGCGATAAGCACCAGGAAGAGAGAATGAGTCGCAGGAAATGCTAAATGTGCATGTTTCTTTATTGAAATTCCATGATGGAATTAGTAAATTGATGCTGATTAATAATTACTATTAGAATACTAATATGAAAAATATAAATAATTATATAAAATACTGTGGAAAATAAGTGAGCATAATTAGTCTCAGCCTGGTATTTCTGTTGTTCATAATGCACTTTATTTGAACTAATTATAGCGTAGTAAAGCGTTAACAAGCAGAGGTTGTAAAAATCCGTGAAATTGCTATCTGGTGTGCAAAGCCAATAACTCCCCCAGAAAGCAGGGGAGGTGTGTCCCTCCTGCCTCTCGTGGAAAGAGCCTGCCCTCTGGTGGTGGAAGAAGAAAGCAGCCTGACAACAAAGAACTGTTAGCTGTCAGAAAAATCATCCAGTGGCAAATGTTTACTGAATACCTCCTCAGAATTTGAATTATATTTTTTATCTTTTTTTTTTGGAAGCAGAGTCTCCCTGTAGCCCCAGCTGTCCTGGAACTCACTATCTAGACCAGGTTGGCCTTGAACTCACAGAGATCTGCCTACCTCTGCCTCCTGAGTGCTGGGATTAAAGGCGTACGCCACCACGCCTGGCTTGAATTATATTTTTTAAACAAAAGGAAAGTCAGATACTCAAAGGAGTATCATAACATTCTAGATGCTTAAGTTTCATACAAATGTTGAATGTCTTGGAGTGACAGGATGTGTTGTAAAGCTTTGTTTGTGAAGGGTATGTTTGCTTCTTGAAAGCTTATTTCTTCTCTTCTACTCCAGTTACCGATGCCTGGCTCTCCTATACTGGCGAATGTTTCGACTCAAAAGGGACCACGCTGTCAAGTATTCAAAGGCACTTATCGACTATTTCAAGGTACTGTCCAGCACAAATGAGCACCATGGCTTCTTGAGCTCGGTTTCCCCCTGGCAGAGGCACTTCTGACAAACCAATCCATTGCTTTGAGGCTAACACCAGTCACTTCTGTTCTCCAGAATAGCCCCATATATGACACACTGGTGGCTTGCAGGTCTCAGAGAACAGGCCTTGAGAGCCCAACTGATTCATCCCCTGCCTTCTTGTCCATATTTTTATGGCCTCTAGACAAAGAATGCCCAGTTATTCACCCCAGTCTGCTGGAAGATCCATCTCTAGCACAGATACAAATTCCTCAGGTGTGTGTAGAACTCTTAGAAATAACTACTTAGACTCACTTCCCCTTAGTCTCTAGTAGCTGATCTAATCTATAATAGAAATGTTACTGTAGATGTAGGAAATGACTTGTTACAGCTCAGAGACCCTGGCTAGCAATGTGTGACCAGAGGGAATGAATTTCAGACATGGCAACTTTTATTATCTCAGAGAATTTTATTATTTTCAGTGAATAAAATACTAGCAAAACAAACAAAAAACTTTTTTGATATGCTGTTTTAAAGTGGACTTTGAGTTAATCATCTGTTTAGAATTTCTGGGCCTCTTCTCTGTTTCTCTATAAAATTACACCATCATTGTCTCTACCACCCCTGTGTTACCAACACAGAGCCTTTGTTTTTAATCCTTTATTCTCAACCTGCACTTCCTAGAAACTGTCGCCATGATGACCAGGCCATGATGTCGTCCCAGGGACTATGTCTAGCATACTGCCTCCTTTCTAATTATGCATGCATAGTAACCAGTGCTGAGCCAATGAGACAACTTTTCTGGTCCATTGATCTCAGTGTCCTAATAACAAGATATGGCATGGAGCTTTTCCTTTACAAAATCAGTCCTTTTCCCTGATATGGTAGGCACCCCTGTAAGCCTAGCAACTCAGTGGGCAGAGGCAGGAGGATCCCTGTAAAGTTGAGGCTATCTGGTCTATATGGCAAGTTCCAGGCCAGTCAGAGACACATAGACCCTGTCTCCAAACGAGAGAGAGAGAGAGAGAGAGAGAGAGAGAGAGAGAGAGAGAGAGAACATGCTAGCTTTTCAGGAAATCAGAATCTAAGAACTGATACTAAAGAGAAGTATTACAGCAAAGTAGAAACTGCTTGAATAAGGAAACTGAGGCCAGACATGGTTGCACACACCTTTAATCCCAGCACTCTAGAGCCAGAAGCAGGTAGATCTCAGTGAGACAGAGGCCAGCCAGATCCACATAGAGAGTTACAGGCCAGATGGGGCTACAGGGAGTTTCAAAATAATAATAATAATAACATTATAATAATAATAATAATGAAGGAAGGTGAATTCTCTAAGCTCAGGAGGGTCCAATAATACTTTTAAGGGATTAAAAGCAGTTTTCAGTGTTTGTATGTAGTCCATAAATATGTACAAAATGGAGAGATGACAGATCAGGAAATCAGTTTCTCTTCTGGGAGTTATTGGCATTTACCTTCCATCAAATCTACATTTTAAGTGTATTTTTTAAATGACAGATGTGAGTATTTACGGTGTACAGTTTGACGCTTTACTATAATTATACACTATGAATTAATTAAAACAAGCTAAAATGCACACACATACCATTTTTGTGTTGGGAACATTTTAAATCAGTGATTTCTAAGTACATTGTCCATCCCTCTCAGTTCTGGTCACATGCTTGCCAGAGATTTCTGGAACTTGCCCTTTCCTGTACCCACTGGATGTGGTTGTGAATGCTTTAATTCCAGCATTCAGGAGGCATAGACAGGCAAATCTTTGTGAGTTCAAGGCCAGCCTGGTCTACATAAGCCAGGGCTGCATAGTAAGAACCTGTCTCAAAAAACTAAACTAAGGAGACATTGTTCCTGTGTATTTTGGACATAGTCTTTAACAGAAGGGGAAGAGTTTGAAGACTTCCGTCTCCTTCAAAGACCTTTCATGAGCTGTTCCTGCCACCCTCAAAACCTTTTTCATGTTAGTGTTCTCATATCCAGAACATTGACTATGAGGAACACAAGTGATCAGTATCACAGAGGGCAAACGTGTCAGTACCATCCTGGCAGGAAAGGGGAGGTGGGGTGCCCTAGGATAAGTGTTCTCTTTCTGGCTCTCTCCATGAGATAGGTGAAAGTGGCATGGCTTGCAGCTCTTTCCTGTGTCTAGCCCTTGATCCTGAAAGGCCGATTCTTGCCATCTTGGTAGCTCCTGCACGAAAACCAAACAGGCAATGCCCCACCTCATGATGCTCCCTCTAGCCAAAAGAAATACGTGGTCTCAGGAACCAGCTGAGAGTTGTTCTTGCTCTGGAAGGGAGAGATCGCATGACCCTCACCAAGACTTTTACTCCCTTTAATAGTCCTATAGATTCTGTCCAAGAAAGCACAGTTGGGCTTCCAGACAGAAAATAGAACTGTGTGCATTTAGCACTTGACAAAAAGTGGCTGGTTGGTTGGTTGGTTGGTTGGTCAGTCAGTTGGTTGGTTGGTTTTGGCCAAAAAGATGGCGCAGTAGGTAACGATGCTTGCCACCAAGCCTGATGACCTGAGACCCACATGGTGAAAGGAGAGAACCCACTCCAACAGTTGTACACACACACACACACACACACACACACACACACACACACATGCACACACACAATTTTTAAAATGTTAAATAAAAAAGCATTATTATTACTTGTTTCTGTCTTGATGTAGTGCCTGAGGTTGAACCCAGGGGCTTGTATATGCTAGTCATACACTCAGTGACTGAGCCACCCTGCAACCAGGAAAACTTTTAAATGTCTGATGCAAATACCCAGTGCATGCAATGTAATATCCTAAATCAGACAATCTAAATGAGTCAAGAACTCAGGATGGAGCTCAGTGGTAAAGCTCTTTCCTAGCATGTATAAGGCCTTGGGTTCAATCCCCAGTACCACAAAAAAGGTATAGATAAATAAATCAGATTTTTAAATATTCTGTTTGTTAAGGAAACATTCTTTTGAGAATATTCTTTTACTCCTTTAAGAAAAAAAACTTCAAAAGTCTATAATTTGAAATAGATTTAATGACATACATGCATCAAATAAACACCTTTTCAACAGTTTCTGTATATAATCCCTAAATTTAAATATAAGGTATTTTCAGTATGGAACAGGAAGGAGTTCCTGTTCTTTTTTCCATTTCAGAATTAGACTCATTTCCAATGAAAACCTTTACATTGGTTCAGGATTCAACAGACCCTTGGGATTATGGTTAATTTGTTGCCTGAAATGTCTACATAAAAACCTATGAGTGAGCCTTTCATCTTCCCCCATGGGTTAGCCACACAGCTGCCTCCACACACAGACACACACTCTTAGCTTCCAGAAAGGAAGAACTAGCACTGGGATTTCAGCTTCCCAGATCGAGTTTCTGTGACTCTGCATTGACCTGGTGTCTATGGAGAGTCTTGCCATAATCACCAGAGCCTTAGCCAATGGCACTCACTATTCATATTTTTATTTTCCTGCAGAATTCATCAAAAGCTGCCCAAGCCCCATCCCCATGGGGGGCCAGTGGAAAGTAAGTTAACTTTTCCTAAGTGCAGTTACCTGTGCATTGCATGATACACCAGTGCCTTAAAGAGCTGCCCCGCCTCGCCTGCTCCCAACCTCTCCACTCTGGTTTTTCTACCTCTCACCCTCCAGGAGCACTGGAACCCCATCCCCCATGTCTCCCAACCCTTCTCCCACCAGCTCCGTGGGGTCTCAGAGCAGCCTTTCCAGCACCAATGCCTTGTCCCCATCGACCATCGTCAGCATCCCCCAGCGCATTCACCAGATGGCAGCCAATCACGTCAGCATCACCAACAGCATCCTCCACAGCTATGACTACTGGGAGATGGCTGACAACCTAGCCAAGGAAAACAGAGGTGAGTATACAACACCTGGGGAATGGGGGTTTGGGGAAATATGACTCAGGGGCATCAGTGATCAAGTTCCACAGTTTATGGAAGGAGAAATAAGAGCTGGCACCTGCTGCATAAAACCTTTCCTGACCTGCCCCCTCACTCATGTTCTGTTGTACCCTTATCTACTTTTACTCTTACTGTGGAAGAGCATATGGAATCAATTAGATGCAGACATACAGAGATATGGGTAAAGATACAACTGAAGATAGGGTAGGTAGAGATACAAAGTTATAAATGTACACACATAGGATGTTCCACTTTACGCAGTGAGCTTTTGAACATAAACATTATAGTTCCTTTAAATCCATACCCCTAAGACCTAGCCTAGTACCTAGAACCAAAATATCATACATGAATGAGTAGGATGAATGAGAAAGTAAATGAATATTACTAGCTCTTTAGTGTCCAAACTGCTAGCCAGGCTTGGTGGTATAGCCCTAGCCTTCAGGAAGTTGAGGCAGGGGGATCCCAAATTCAAGACCAGCCTTTGAGCTGCATAGGGAGTCCCAAGCTAGCCTTGACTATATAAACTAGACCTTGTCTTTAAAAAGTGTCAACTGCTTGCAAGAGAATGTTTTGGTGGATCTCTGTGAGCTTGAAGCCAGCCTGGTCTATGTAGCCAGTTCCAGGGCAGCTGGGGCTACAGGGTGACCTGTCTCAAACCCCACCCCAGCCCCCGCAAAAAGAGAGAGTGTGTGTTTTACATTGAGCAGTGAATTGTATTACCTTTTAAATAATGCTTGGGTTTTTTTTTTTTGCTGAGAATAAAAGTAATAGGGGTCAGGGAGATGGTGATGGTGTAGTAGGTAAAAGCACTTGCTGTGTAAGCTTCACAGCCTGAGTTCAGTATCCAGAACGCACAATGGAAAGAGAGAACCAACTCCCAAAAGTTATCCTCTGACCACCACATGTGTATCAGGGTATGTGCCCTCCAATAAACACACACACACACACACACACACACACACACACACACACACAAGGTAGGAAGGGGGTTAGCAGGAGTAGCAGAGAAATAAGAGAAGGTAATGAGGGAGAATATGACTATCCCCCCTCCCCCCTCCTCCCTCATAATTATTTTAGTTTTGTAAGTAGTGAATCTTTTCCATGGCAAAATTTGTGGAAAGGGATTGGAGAGATAGCTCAACAATTAAGAGCACTTGCTGCTCTTCCAACACCCAAGTTGAGTGACTCACAACAGCCTATAACTGCAGCTCCAGGGGCTCTAATGCCCTCTGCACACCTGCACATGGCATATACACACACATAAATACAAATTTAAATTTAAAAATTGTAGAGAACAGAAAAAATGTTTTGAAGTTGTCAGTATCTTATCAGTGGGGACTAACGACTACTATTCTATCTGGGTTTCTTTTTGTCTTCCCAAAATATTCATTGTTCTTCCCAAAACAATATGATACTGTATGTACAATTTTATAGCCTTTTTTTCATTTAACATTGCATCAGGCAGTGTCTCAGAAACACCCTTCATAATGCTTCTGTGATGCGATCATAATATGAGTTAGAGAATCATGGAGTATTGCAATTTCTCAGACCATCCCCCTGTTTTTAGACATTAAGATTACTTCAAGTTTTCTTCAACTGTCACAAAGTTATAAATAGTCTTAGATAAATCGTTCTGTTTTTCTTATTATATTCTTTTTGGACAAGAGGATTTTTTTGAGACAGGGTCTCCCTGTAGCCGCAGCTGGCCTGGGACTCTATGTAGACCAAGCTGGACTTGATCTCATAGAGATCTAACTGCCTCTGCCTCCCAAGTGCTGGGATTAAAGGTGTGCATCACTATGCCAGGTATTCTGCATACTTTTTTAAAAAATATTTATTTATTATTTTATTAGTATGAGTATTTGCCTGCATGTATGTAAGTGCACCAGTGCCATGCAATGCATGTGGATCAGAAGAGGACATCGGATCCCCTAGAACTGGAGTTAAAGATGGCTGTTAGTCAGCATGTGGGTGCTAGGAATTGAACCCAGGTCCTTTGCAAGAATAATCAGTGCTCTTAACAGCTGAGCCATCTCTCCAGCCCCCCTGATTACATTCTTAAGCGTGGGGTGGGGGGCTTAAATTCTACTTCTGTGGTAGAATTTGGAGGTCAATGGGTAAAGATTTTTGGTTGTTTTTCACTTTTTTTTTTTGTTTTCTAGGACATAGGGTCTCCCTTAATAGCCCAGATTGGCCTGGAACCCACTAAGTAGCCTAGACTGGCTTCAAACTCACTATGCAGCCCAAGCAGGCTTCAAATTCATAGTGATCCTCTTGCCTCAGCCTCTTAGGTGTTGAGATTCCAGACATGAGCCTCCACACCCCACTGTATCTTGATGTGTGTGCTATCACTTTTTCTTCTGAAAAATTGTACCAATTTACTACTCTCCCTCCAGCAACATGTCAGAAGCAATCTGAGCTCATTTTCAGGCAGTGAGATGATAGTGATAATCCTATGATAGTATAAACCTTCAAGGATGAGAGCAAGGTGTCCACAGAGAGATGAGGAATGGATGACACAGATGTATCTTGACTTCAGGAAATGGTTATTAAACCCATGTAGCATATAACATGTAGCTCAAGGTGTACCCTGAATGTCCAGTGCAAATGATAGGAAGTCTCAGGCCACCAGGAGAAGCTCATTAGAGGAACTAGCATGAAAGAGGATTTTGAAAAATACATAGCAAGTCAGTGTCTGAAATGGGGCAGGTGGGTATCTAAGGTAGATTAAACAGAAGAGATAAATGTGTAGAAAATATCTATTCAGTTTGAGAGACCATGAGCAAGCCAGGCTCCAATGCTACTGCCCTACCACCTAATAGAGGAATCTTACCAGAGGGCTCAATGCCATGTGTCAGGTACAAAGACAGTTTTCTTCAGTCACCCTAGCCTGTTCTTCCTCCTCTGTTCTGTGCCTGTATTCCTCCTCCCAGCCACCTTCAGTGTCTTCCCTGAACCTCTCCTTCCTTCCCTTTGCAGGTCTTCACTTGGTGTATATATAAGCACCTTTGAAAACTTTGTCTCAGACACATCCTTCCAGGGACCATTATTCAGTGGCTCACATATGATAGCAGAACAGCCACATGAATGTGTCTCTTATCAGCCATAACCCTAATGCAGAGCAAAACCCACACATGATTACCTTCCTTCCCTCTATTCCCTGC
The DNA here is from genome assembly GCF_000622305.1 of Nannospalax galili. Lineage (NCBI taxonomy): Eukaryota > Metazoa > Chordata > Mammalia > Rodentia > Spalacidae > Nannospalax > Nannospalax galili. The sequence continues at coordinate 1,350,038 of NW_008348662.1, read as the reverse complement.
ACCCACAGAGGACCTTGGTACAAAATACATGTTTAATGAATTGGCCTACCCAGAAAGTATGCAATTGCTAGAAAGTAGCTTAGTAAATATATCTTCCCTGCTTTCATCTCTGACTGTCCTGGTACCTCAGACCTTGGACTCACTCTAGGGGCACAGCTTGGGACAGTTGACAGTAACAGATAGCAGACATTGGGGTGTGAAGCATTATTCTGCTAGGAGAATGTAGCCTGAACATAGGATTTCCTTTGGTATTTTAGCTGAGCAAACATGATAGATACAGTTTATTTCCTTAGATGCAGGATTTTACTTGGTTTCAGGGGACTACCACGTCACATATACATGTTGGACTAGAGACTCTGAGATCATGAATGTTACTCTTTCTGAAATCATTCAGGTCCTGACTTCCAGGTAGCACACCTATCATGTGTAGCACCCTTCACACCTCTCTCTGTCTCCTAGAGTTCTTCAATGATCTGGATTTGCTCATGGGGCCTGTCACCCTGCACAGCAGCATGGAACACCTGGTCCAGTACTCCCAGCAGGGCCTGCACTGGCTGCGGAACAGCACCCACCTGTCCTAGGGATCGCATCCTTGAGCCAGACTGTGTTTTCCTCTCCTCGGTGGCTCAATGTTTCTGGACACTGTGCTACTGAAATTCCAAGCCCACAGCATTTCCCAAACTGCAGTGAACATTTCCTCAGCATCCAACAGTGGTCTTTTCTGAGACATGTGTGCTTACATGTGGGTGTGTGTAAGAAGCTGACTGTGTAATATATGGAAGATATACAGCTCTTCAGAACACATCTCCCTTGTCTAGTTTCCATAACCCCAAGCTAGATAAGTGATTTGAGGCTCCTGATTGAAGGAAAGAAAGCCACATACCACGTGCACTCACACATTCTCAGTCATGTCTTTTCTATCCTAGTGCTAAACCATTGACTTCTTAGAAAGTTCAACCAAAATCTCATGTTTTACTGAACCAGATGCAATACAGCACACCAAAAGCCTAACTGCCAGTTGAGTTGAACCAGCTCTTACATTATTGATTACTTTCAGTATTATATGCTTTTCCCCAATTATTTTTGGTTGTTGTATATTAATGGGTCATTGAATAATGAAAACAAGTCAGTTATTTTTGTGCCAGAAGTTTACTAGATCATATGTTACCAAACACTTTGCCCTTCCTTTAATGGCCTCTCCCCAACATTATCACCATCTAAACATATTATAAGCCAGTAGATTCCATCCACAAACTTTCCCAGTCCCGCCCCCAAATAGTATAAAATGGTACCAGGATTCTGTAAAAGTTGGATGCCTTTGAAAATTGGTAGCCACAAAAGCAACAGTGACTATTTGGGAGCTGGCATCCACACCTGTGTCAGTAAGCCCCCAGGCACAGGTGTGTCCTCTTCCTGCCACTGTGACTGGCTAGCCCTAGAGCCATATGGCTTTTTCAGCCAGTATGTTTCAAGTCTTTGCTTTCTTGCTATTTTTCTTGGCCAAATGCAGACATCATCTAGAGTGTTCCATTGCTTATCATCCAGCTGTTGCTTGTCAGACTGAGAGGTATTTGCCATCCTAATGCAGTCTGACTCTCACTTTTCGCACAGAATGTGCCACTGTAGGCCCTTAAAGCATTTTGATTTGGGGGATATTTTTCAAGCTTTCATTAGCAAGCTGCTTACACAAGTGCAGGGAAAGTTATTCCTGTGATGACCACAATTCTATTCAGATAGCAACAACCAGAGCCTCTTGCTTATGTCTTGTGCATCTGGTGTGTTTACATCTTGCCCATGGTTCTTTACTTTTTTTAATTGAGTTTACATTTTAGTTTTTCAGTATCTCGTGTACAGTTTTTGTCTGAAATTGTTTTATCATGTTTTGTCATACCCTAGATTTAGTCTTTTTTGTTAAATATATGTGATATGAAATATTAGTTAAAAAAAGTGCAACTCCTGAAAACAAGTTATATCTTGCCACACTTCAAAAACAAACTAATGTCCTTGAGTTACTTGACAGAATTGCAGCAAGTCAGTCTGAGGACGGTGGGTAACACATTGTTCAAAATGGCATTGTCACAAAGTATGTATCATAGATGATGAGATTTTCCTACTGTGGCCCTATGGGTTTGGTAACAGTTATGTTAACATTGTGTAAGCCTTGCCAGTAGCTAGGAGAGAAGACTGCTTTAATTCTCTAGCTCGAAGTAATGCAAAACTGCAAATGTTGAACACCTTGGGTGATTTGCAATCAATTGAAAATGAGCAACTGAAGGGCATGTGAAATTTGCATTTGACTTTGACCTTCAAGCACTTGAAAATATTAACAGTACAACTTATTTAAAATGCTTGGGACCAGAAATGTTTTGGATTTCAATTTTTCAGATTTTGGAACACACATACACACACACACACACAAAATGAGAGATCTTGGGGGAAAGGACTCAAGTCTAACCATGAAATTCATTCATGTTTCATATACATCTTATATACATGAAGGTAATTTCTGCAATACTTTTAGCATACCAGCAGTTTGATTGCAAACCATCACATGAGGTCAGTTGTGGAGCTTACCACATGTCAAATCAAGACTCAAAAAGTTTTAGATTTTGAAGTTTTGGATTCAGATTTTTGGAATAGGAATGCACCATCTCTATTTCCATTTTTGTATTTATCCACACGAAGTATGTCTTCCATGCCTTCCAATAACTGTTGGCAGAATTCCTGATCCCATCCTACATTGGAAGTCTGAATTGAAGTTAAAAAATGTCGAATCATCTTTTTTCCAAGAGTGAGGCTTGCTCTACTTACTCAAGGTGAATTCTGATGAAAAGTTCAAACTCTCATATGAACGGATACCCTTGGGGTCTGTCACACAACCCTGAGAAGCTTTTCTTGTTTTGTCCATCTCTAAAGTCAAGGCTTGGTTATAGCACCCATGTGATCTCCTTCCTTATCGAATCACAAAGGTGGCCTCTGGCCAGTTGTACCAGCACATGTTTGATAAAAACACTGATAATCTGTGTTTCTCCACAAAACTTGCAAAAACTGATTTTCTTGGGGGAACAATCAGCCTATAGGCCCTAGCCATATCTCTCGCTTCACCTGTGGAGCATGTGTCCAGCTCAATGTCGGTAATTTTGGTAAGGAACCATCTTCCAATTATTGCTGTGAAAGTCATTCGTAACTTCTTTACTTTAGCTGGGATCCAAGTTGAAATGTTTTCCTTATATTTTATGATAATAAAAGTATTATATGTCCATTATAAAAATTCAAACACTGCATCAATACAGAAGTAAGCCTGTGGTTGCCTCAACCCCTAAGATAACAACAGCTCAGTGATCTATGTCCTTCCAGAGATTTTCACATTTGAACATATATTTAGTACTGCTTGTTTCTATGTGAAAACCTATTCTTTCTCAGATGGTCAACCCAAGTTAAATTGACCTTATGTACCATGTTCTGAATAGATGTAATCCTTTATTACAATGTTAGAATTATCTTTGAGAGAGTAGCCCAAAGGTATTCCTGATCAAACTTTCACATTAGTTACTACTCTGCACACCTCAGACTCAAGAATTGTGCCTAGTGAGAGAGGTTTGGTTAAAACAAATATTTCTGGAAACTCAAATTGCAGATGGAAACTTGGACCCACTATCTAAAGAAGAATGTATTGGAAAAATAATCTGAAGAGTTGACAAATTGTGTACTAGACTGAACACATGGAATGCAATGCATTGAGACTTTCTGCACTAAAACTTATTCCAATATGTACAACAATGGTGTGTGTATTATATAACAGTGATGTGTACATTTCTGACACCCCATACACAATATACACAGTTTGTGTAAATGCATACATTTAAAAATATATATGTACAATACAGCTAACATGAAACGGTAGGATGCCTGACAGATATTACTAGTGCCTAATATTGAGTATAAGTCAACTGCGTGTTCACATCGCCTTGGAAGTGCAGTCATTGTTATAAAATTAATCAATGCAGCAACATTATTTATGAATCACATCTCTAAAACTGTGCAGTAGCATATACATATATATTTTTAAATAACATTTTCACAGTTTTCCAGAGTTACTGTTGAAATCTGTATCACCAAAAACAGAAAAACAAGATTTTTTTATGATGTAGCCACTCTTCAGACCCACTTATCTGTGTGCGATTTCCTGTTTGTAGATTCCCAAGAGACTTGCAGTCACCAGCCTTAATGCATGTACAGGATATTATTGTGACTTAATTTATCTGCAGTTTTTAATCCATATGAGATTGGAATTTATAAACAGACTTGGATTAAATATGTCTGCCTTTCTAAGGTTGCAAGTGATGCATTAAATGATTTATGTTGTACCTGAGAAAAATCGAGTTCTACGTTAAAAAAAAAAAAACAGGTTCTGTGAATATTTTGCAAAGAAACTTTACAATTGAAATATGTTCAAATCAATATTTTGGTTCCCAGTTTATAATCTCTTAAGAGGCAACCTTGTTTTATGATTTTTTTTTCTTTTTTCTTTTTGTTTCTTTGCCATCCTAGATATTAAACTCAGGGCCTTGCACATGCTATGCAAGCTCTCTACCACTGAATTACATTCCAGCCCCTTGTAAATGTTTTCAATGTAATTCCCATTCCTATGGATTATTATTACTAAGTCTGATATTTTTCATGGGGTTAAAAAGTATGATTTTTTTTTTCATGAAAACTATAGTTTCCAACTTAGGTTTTCCTTACTCCCTCTCTCTCACATACCGAAGAAAGCATCTGAAAGGAAGAGGTAGGAACTGTGGAAGCAAGCCAAGCAAACAATCAGTGAAGAAAGGGCTGAGAAGGAAAACAAAACTCATTAGGATGCTGAGGAGGGGGACCTCAATTCAGGGAACCATCAGGCATTGGAATGTTGGGTAAAGAGGTAAACATCAGGAATCCTGAATCTGGAGCTGGTGAGATGGCTCAGCTGGTCCAAGCACTTGTAGCCAAGTCTGACAACCTGGGCACAGTCCCACATGGTGGAGAGAGAGAGAACTGACACCTATAGGTTGTGCTCTGGCCTCCACATGTTTTTTCCTTACTCCCTCTCTCTCACATACACACACACACACACACACACACAAATGCACATATATGAACATGAACAATCTTTGTGTCCCAAAGAATGCTGATGAGGAGGCTGCAGAAGTTCCTATTGAAGACCACGCGGATGCCTATTCAGCTAGTAGCCCTGAGACACTGTTCTGTTCAACATTCTTTAATATCACAAGTTAATTCCCTGACTTGTATGTCAGGCTTTTCCAACTCAACACAATGGAATCATGTTTGCAGTGTGGTTGAGTAAAATAAGAGAATTTTATTTTAATAAGAGTGGCTAAAACATGACAAAGCCCCCGAGTGAGAGTTATTCAACCTCATTTTCACTCTTATCTCCTCCCCTATCCTTCTTCCCAAGGTGAAGAAGTATAAACAACAGAAACAAAATGACTACTTCACGGTATCCAGCTCATATCCACAGGTTCCCCCTACACCATCTGACACAATTCAGTCTAGAGAGAAAACAGAGGGTTTGTTTCCAGATGGACAGTTCGATTAAGTCCTTGTTGGCCAAGCAGAGAGGTGTAGCAGAACCCTGGATATGGATCACCAAGGAGACCACCTCATCCCAAAGGTGGCTAGGTCAGGGGACTTGGCTTTCCTTGTATCAGGGACCACTAAACTTTACTCTTTCAGAGGTGGGCTAAGAAACATCCAGCAGTCTTCCAAACAAGAACTGGCTTTCTCTTAGCTAACTTCCCTGGTAACACAGCTGGAGTCTATTCCTGTCAGAAACATGTTTTTAAGATGTCTCCCATTTTCAATCAAGCCTAGACCAACTGGAGTCTTGAAAGACATTTGTAATATAAGAAAAAAAGCCCTAACCACATAAACTGCATTCTAGCCATCTGGAGCCAGAGTTCGTTCCCTCAATTTCCTATTCTCGGAAGAGCATATCCTGGCAAATAGCACAAGAAATGTTCAGATTTGAGAATTCTGTTCTCATCATCCAAATTATGTGTATGTCATCGGATGGGTTAACTTGTTTGTGTGGCATGGGGAAATTATAAAACTCTGTTCTCAAACTAATTACATCTGACCACGGTTTTGGTTTTTATTATTTAATTGGCACTTTGAACACCAAGGGGTAAGTTTTAGGTCAGCTGCAGAGGGATTTACAGTCACAGCTCTTACAGTAATGGGAATCAAGGGATTAAACCTCTGTGCATTACTTGTAAAAACCCACCTTAGAGCCAATTTTTAAGACATTGATCTGAAGAATGAATTCAAGGCACTAATTGCAAGTCAACAAAGAGAACTAAGCATCCCAAATATAAATGAGGCCTGAGACACATTTGAAGTGTTGATGAGGCCTGAAAACCTCAGTCAAGTTCTTGTTTTCTACTTGCTTCCAAAATAGGAAAAATTCATAAGGAAATATTTCCTATCCAGACATGATAAATTATCCATGTTTGCGGTATTCAGACAGTTCTGTTGCTATCAAAATCATTATGGTATTCTAGCTTCCTTGTTATACTTTAGTGCTTTTTCAGTTTTTCATAAAACTGGCTTTTTCACCAATATTTATGAACTCTCTATTTCTGGGTGCCAAAAGGAGCAAAGAGAAAATCCTTAACACGAGAATATACCTGATCACGAGAATATACCTGATGTTTGAAGAACAGCCCTTGGGACTCCTCATTCACCTTCATCTGATAACATGAATACCTAGAGTGTGACCAGGTAGTTGAGATGTCAGTGATTCTAAGCATAGAACCTGATGCTTTTTTTCAGAGCATCACCTAGCCACCACTGAAGCCCATTCCAATGATGATAATATTGACACTTGGAGTCATATCATACTGATCCCCTGAAGATCCAGGCCTTCCAATTCAATTTCAAAGTGCCCCTTTCTGAGAATTGAATTGATTTTATTATTCATTGAGAGTTTTTCCTTGTAAATTCTATGTCAGATTTAGTATCTTGATCCTTTAGTTGGATAGTTCCAGAGACAATGGGGGTTTAAAGAAATAAAACTGCAGAGCAGGAAGTCATTGGTCCTGTGAACCACAACAGTGTAGGAACTAGCTACCTGAGCGCTTTCCTCCTTCACCCAGCTGTACCTGGCCCTTGAAGAAAGCTGCTCCCCTTACCTTACTGTCCTCCGTGAAGTGTAACTCAACACATCAACTACCTCACTGAGTGAACATGAGAATTAACAAATTGGGGTAAGCATTTCTGGTTCCCTATTGTCATGCTCAGCAGGGTTTAGGCATTACTGTATATCAGGAATAGTGACATACGATTAAAATCACAGCACTTGAGAGCCTGAAGCAAGAGTATTGTGAGTTCAAGGCCAGCATAGGATATATAGCCTTCTTGAAAAGAAAAAGCATTATTGTAAGAACAGAGGCAAAGGAAGCACACACTGCAGGTACCAGGTGTATGATATGTGACATAGGACTTTCTCATGGGATCTAGAGCTGACAGCAGGGTAGCCACACACCCCCACCCCCACCTCAGGGGCCAAGAAAATAGCAAGGACAGCCAGGGAAGATGGTTGCTAGAGAACTTTCCACATGTATTGCCACTGTTACGACCTCCTGGATACAGGCAGTGCTCTAACAGACCAGCATGGGTAGGGTAGCTGAATTTCCACCCTCTTTCCTATCCATCTCTGGCCTTGGAAATCAGTGGTATCCCGATAGAAAGGGGAAGAAGCAACATTGAATCCACACTTCCAGGATCTGACATCTTCCACAAGAAAACACCTTAACCACTCAATGCCATGCTTCAAACATCACGGTAGAGCCAGAGGTTCACAGCCCTTTCTTAATCCCTATGCTCTCATGCTTTTCCTCTGGAGATTAGAAGGCTGAGTTCCCTTCATGCAAATCTTAAGCCTCTAGTGCCCATCTTTGGCGGGTGAGGGTGGGCAGCTGCTCTGGGAAGCTTATTCCACAGAAAGAAGATCTCTCCTAAGAGAATCGGAAAGAGGAAACCTCCTTGGGGAAAATGGATGATTTTTTCCCCCTCTAGAGGGTTAAGTGGTTACCTCAACATAATCACTTAATTACAGGTGAAACAGAGAGGAATGTCCTCATAAGAACTTGCTGCTTTTGTGATACCTGAGTAGACACTGAGCATTCTGACTCCAGCATCTGGACAAACAATGCAAAACCAACCCATGTTTCACACTGCTAGAGTTAAAGTTCTAAATGTATGAAGTTTCAGTTGTCTATTTTTTTATTAGACCCAAAGCCAATGTTTTCTCCACACATCCCTAAATCAAAGCTTTGAGCCTAACCAAAATAATCATGAAGTGCTCAAAAGAGCCCCTTCTTTTCATATTTAAAAATCCCATCCCCATCCTTGCTCCAGTGAGAACAGTGGCCAGCCAGCACTCCTGGGAGAGCTAGCCTGATTTAAGTTCAAATCAACACTTCTTCCTTCCCATTAAGAACACAAGATGTCACCGGTGCATTTCAAATGTTTAGGTAGGAAGCCATCCTAGGGCATCAATGCATTCTCGCTAGGAAGAGGAGCTATACCAATTGGGCATTTGGTTGGCGGTCACCTTTTCTGAGATGGGATATTCAGGAACAGATTCCTATAATAGGGTAGTAATTACTTGCTTTATGGTTCTGTAAATGTTTAATGTTGCACCATGAAGTTGGCCTCAGTAAAGGAATTTAAAATGTGACTATCTTCCTTATGCTGGTAGTGTCTGCTTATCTTGGAGAAATGTTTATTCGTGGTTATTCCTGGAGCTGGTAACTCCAATTCACTATTACAAAATCAAAGAATTGCTCTGTCAGGCCAAAAATGATCTCAAACTCTATGTCTCAGTCCTAGGAAAACTGTCAGCAGCTTGGGACTCTCTTTATCTCCCATGAGACTTTGCCAGTGATCCAGCTTTAGCAGTCACAAAAGCAAATTATAGGTCCTTCATCCATACCTCCAGAGGAAACCAATCTGAAGTTGACTTCAAGAACTGCAGAGAATTTTAAACAGGTTAATTCTGTACAGTAATGTCAACTTGTGTAAATGTACATATTATATAGCATTACTGAAAATGCTGTATTTATTAAGTCCAATATCATTTCTGTATTTTGTCTAGTTATTCTATATTAAAATAGCTCATGTTCATTTGTGTTAGGTGATATTCACTGGGGCTTCTTGTTAGTGCATTTGAATGATGTTAGGAAGAAAGTCCAGAATCTGTGTTGATAGTCACTATTTTGATCCACGTACTGGTTGTTAAAGCATCAACCTCACAAACACTACCATTGATGAAGCTGCATACACTTTCCTGCGTCTTTGAGTATATGGCCAGAATCTTAACCCAAGAAACTAATAAAGACTAGTGGTTTTAATAAGGATCACTTCCTTCCCAAATGTGTGACTAATTTTTTTCAAGGAAATTCCAGTGAATTCTTAGTAAGCAAGCCAAGCCTGTAGGAGGTCTTATTTCCCAAGCTGCTTTTAAGATGTCCACATGGCTGAGGCCCAAGATCTTTTCTTTGGTGGTTACAAGTATCTGCATACAACAGTGAAATGTTTTTTTTTTCTATTTCTCCTTGTAGAATAAAAGTTGATCCCACACAGATGAGTTTATCATATTGTAAACAAAGCTCCACTCTCAAATCATGAATGATTCAATAGTAAATTATACTGGCAAGATACATGAAGGAGTAACAAGCATATTTAATAGTAACAATCAGTCTAGTGGGATCTGGTGTTTTGTCTAAGTCTAAAATTTACAGGTACAAAGATGGGAGCATTGACCACATAAATTGTTTGGACCACATAGATTGCTGTTTCTATAATTCACATGTAAGCCTACCAGCACAGTTTCTGGAACAAATAAGCCTCTTACTGTACTGTAACAGAATGAGCCTTAAGGATTTGTAAGAATAAGTTTTTATATTTAAAGGGAAATATTAACTCATCATCAGAATTACTTTTTTAATGTCTTAATAAACCTTGAAGTTGACATTCTGTCTCAAATGCACCCAGTGTCTTGAGCTTCTTTAAGTATGATGTGCTTTCTCATGTGGTACATTTTGTTCTAAATATAATCAACCAGCCATAAATAAATCATCTTTTCATCCGAAACAGATTACACACAAACTTCTAAAGTGGATGCTAGACTTTAAGGAAAGAAATGCCTATCTGAGAATATTCTCGGAAATATTGTCACTTTACAGGTACAGAGGAATGAAGCAACTTACGGAGTTGGAATATTGCTGAAGGATGTTTTGTTTCCTTGCATGTCAAAGCTTTGTTCACAGAAGGCAATGCTGTTACATAGTTCAAATACAATAAACCAACACTTAAAATACTAAACACAAAAGGCTCATCAGCCATTTTTAATTTACTGCTGTATTAGTCACTTTTCTTCTTGCTGTGATAAAAATACCCTGACAAGGCCAGGCGTGGTGGCTCACTTCTTTAGTCCCAGCACTTGGGAGACAGAGGCAGGCAGATCTCTGTGAGTTCAAGGCCAGCCTGGTCTCTGTAGTGAATCCAGGATAGCTGGGGCTACAGGGAGACCCTGTCTCAAAAAGACCAAAACTAAATAAATAAATAAAAATAAAGGTGAAGTACCCAAAACAAACCCTTGAAAAAAATACCCTGACAAAAGCAACTTAAGGCAGAAAAGGCTTATTTTGATTCCTAATTCTAAGGTACAGCCAATCATGGTGGGAAAGTCACAGTGGCATGAGCTCGAGGCAGCTGGTCATGTTGCATCCATAGTCAGGAAGCAGAGAAAGATGAATACTAATGCTCAGCTAGATTTTTTTATATAGTCTGGGATGCCACCTAGCCCACATTCAGGGTGTGTCTGCTATCACAACCTAATGTAGACAGTCCTTCATAGGCATGCCCAGAGGCTTGTCTCCTAAATGAATCTCGAAGCTATCAAGTTGACAATCAATGTTAACCATCACTGCATTTTTCTTTTTTTAATTTCTTAATAAAAATGTTTTTGTTTAAAAGCAGATACAATAGGGGCGGGAGGGATGGCTCAGCATTTAAGAGCACTGGCTGCTCTTGCAGAGGACCCAGGTTCAATTCCCAGCACCCACATGGCAGCTAACAACTGTCCTTAACTCCAGTTCCAGGGAATCCGACACCCTCTTCTGACCTCCATAGACACTGCATGACACAGATATACTTACACATATGCAGGCAATGCACTCATACACATGTAATTTTTAAAAATAAAATTTTTAAAATAAAAAACAGATACAATAGAGATAGAGTCCTCCTTGATTCCCATTCAGTTTTACCCAAAGACAGCCTTCTTGCCAAGTGGGTAGGTCTGTCCATATTCACTTTGTGGGGGGAATAGGGGTGTACACAGGTTGTTTTTACCATTTAGTAGTTACATTAGTTACTTTTCCAATTCCCATGACAAATACCTGACAAAAAGCAACTTAAAGGATGGAAGGTTTATTTGGGCTCCTGCTTAAGAACTAGATCCTTCATGGCAGGGAAGGAATGGTGGTCATAGGAACGTGCTCATTTCTAGGCAGATCAAGAAGAGGAGAGAGGGGAAATGCCAGTGCCAATGCTCAGCTTGCTTTCTCCTTTTTCTCTTTTTATTCAGTGTGGGATACCAGCCCATGGAATAGTGCCAACCAATTTCAGGGTGTGTCTACCCTGCTCAGTAAGACCTTTCTGGAAATACCCTCACCAACATATCCAGAGGTGTGCCTCATTAATGCTCAAGTTGTTTCTTAATCCAATCAAGTCGATACTGGAAATTAACTGTTACAAACCTACCCCTTGTCAACTCAATATTCTCATTAGTTTAAATCAAAACCTTCTATACCTGGTTTTCAAAGGCTTATGGCCCTCTCACAGTGCAAAATGCATTCAGTTCAACTTCAAAAGTTCCCATTATGCCAGGCATGGTGGTGCACGCCTTTAATCCTAGTACTTGGGAGGCAGAGCCAGGCAGATCTTTGTGAGTTCGAGGCCAGCCTGGTCTATATAGTGAGTTCCAGGACAGCTGGGGCTACAGGGAGACCCTGTCTCAAAAAGACAAAAAAAAAAAAAAAAAAAAGTTCCCGTTATCTTAACAGCTTCAATAGTGTTCAAAATTCCAAAGTCTTTTCTGAGATTCAAGGAGGTCTCTTAACTGTGAGCCACCATAAAACCCAACCTACAATGGACCAGTATAAACATTCCCATTCCTAAAGGGAGGAGTGGGAGCAGAGCAAGGAAAATACAGGACTAAAGTAAGACCAAAACACTACAGGAGAAACCAAATCCTGAAGCTCCATGTTTGGCTTCTGGGGAAACTTGGTTGCATCTTCTGGATTCCCAACAGCCCTGAATAGTATTGCCTCTCCAGTTCAGTCACTGATTGCACATATAGCTTCAGTCACATATAGCTTCTCTCTTGGGCTAGCTCCACTCTGTGCCTGCAGCTTTCAATAAATGTCCACAGTCTTAGCATCTGCAACATCCCAGAGTGTCCACTGAAACTTGGGTTCTACCTTCACCACATTATCCAATGGCCTCTCAGAGCCATCTTGTAGGGAACTCAACCCTGCCATCATACAGACTTTAGTGGCTTTTTGGAACCTTGGTGCAAACCTCTATGGTCCTGAAACTCTTGCATTTTCTATACCTGCAAAACTAGCACCATGGGTATGATATTGCAAAGTTTTCTTCCAACTTAAGATGGAGTCTGGCCCTTCTACCACCATTGTAGTGGCCTCTATACACCTTGGTGGCTGAACCTGAGAAAACACTTCTCTAGATCATTACTTTCTATCAGGGAATTTCTTCCATGGCATTTTCAGTTCAGGTGCTCTTTTTTCTAATGAAACTGCATTTGCACAAGCCAGGGCCTTCGGTGAGTGGGGTCTTGCCCTCAAGGCACCTTTCTTATTGTTCCCCTTCTCTTCCACCCCCAGTGCAAAGGGCAAGACTTCTCCTTAAGTTTACTAATCTCTTTAACAAATACAGATACTTTGTACCCTCTGTGATTGTTATTTTTATTTTTATGTGTATGAGTGTTATGCCTGCTTGTGTGTTAGTGCACCCATGTCATGCAATGCCTGCAGAGAACAGAAGAGGGTGTCAGATCCCCTGGAACTGGAGTTATGGACAGTTGTTAGCTGCTATGTGGGTGCTGAGATTTGAACACAGGTCTTCTGCAAGAACAGCCAGTGTTCTTAACTGCTGAGTCATCTCTCCAGCCTGGTGATGGTTAATATTTATAGTCAAGTTAATAGGATCTAGAGTCTCCTAGGAGACAAACCTTTGGTCAGCTCTGTGAAAAAGTGTCTAGAATGGGTTAATTGATGTGGGAATAATCCACCCTAAATGTTCTATGTTCTGGGATCCTACACTGAATTCAAATTAAAAAAGTGAGGCTATCCATTGGCATGTGCTAGCCTTACCTGGGGTCACATCCTTAAAGAAAATTTATTCTTCCTCTCTTACAGTTATCAATTGCCAGTAGTTCCTCAGCTAGGAACTTCATGCCCACCTCCCCACCTCCATGCTGAGATTTTGTCTGACTTATCCTATGCATGCTGTCAAAATTGATGGAGGTAGGGTAGTTCTGGGAGGAGTTGGGGGGGGTGACTGTGATCAAAATACATTATAAGAATGTCTCAGAGAATTAATAAAAACATTTTTAAGAGAGAGGAGGTGCCAGCATGGTGGCATATGCCTTTAATCCCAGAACTTAGGAGGCAGAAGTGGGTAGATCTCTGTTAGTCTTCCCTGCAATGATGGATTGCATAATGAAATAGCCAAAATAAAGCCCTTCATGCCAAAAGAGGTTTTTTTTTTCAGATATTTTGTTACAACAAAAAGCAATGCACCCTCTTAGTCCAAAACTTTAAACTCTTTTTCTCTCACTTTCTTCCTCTTCACTTGTCTCTCCCTCCCCACCTTACTTACTATTGACCTAGATAAGAACAAAGAGCAGTAACCATTCCACAGTATGAATTTAGACACAAGTTCTCAGGACACAGAATGCAGTCAGGGTCTTTATCAGAATGTAACATGAATGGCCTCTAGTCCTATTCCTTAGAATCCTCATTTCCATCTGAAATTTTGTGATCCAGGACTTTACTGTCTGCATTTCTATTAATATTTTGGTCTCCCCAGAACAGCCCATTAAGCTCTGCTCACAACACTGTAAGCTTTCTCAATTCCACAGGTCCAAACTCTCAAATTCTTCCTGAAAACCAGTTACTAAGAACTGCAAACCACATAGCCAGGAAGTCACAGCAATAACCCCACTTCTATATACCAATTTTATGCATTCATTACTTTTATGCTTGCCATGAACACATACCTACAAGAAGCAACTTAAGGAAGAATGGCCTATTTGGACTCAAGGTTTAAAGATACTATCCTTCATGACGAGGAAAGGCATAGTTGTAGGAGTTGCAGATGGTTGTCAGCTACCATGTGGGTGATGGGAACTGAACTTGGGTCCTCTGCAAGAGCAGTAACTGTTCTTAACTGCTGCATCATCTCACTAGCCCACAATGATTAACTTTTTGAGAAGTCAGGAAACTTTTTTACCCAGAGGCTGTGCCATATACACCCTCATGACCAACGTACGACAGTTCCAGTATCTTCCTATGCTTGCTATAATCACTTGTATTCCCCATCTCTTTTTATTATAACTCTCTCTCTCCCCCTCCTCTGTGTGTGTGTGTGTATGTGTGTGTGTGTGTGTGTGTGTGTGTATAGTATCACATTGTGGCTTAAACTTGCATTTCCCTAATGATTAGTGATGTTGAACTTCATGTGCTTATTGGCCATTGTTAGGTCTCCATTAGAGAAATGCATGTGCAAATCCTTTGCCCATCACTAAGTTAGGTTGTCTCTTTACTGTTGTTGAATTTTAAGCACTTGTGTTTTCTGGATATTACATCCTTATCAAATACATGATTTGCAAATATTTTCTCCCATTCAATAGGTAATTTTTCAAACTTGTATGTGTGTGTGTTAAAGTATTTTAACTTGAAATGTTGTCTTACATTTTTGTGTCATAGCTAAGAAGATTTTTTAAAGTTATTTTAATTATGTGGATATGTAAGGGGGTATGTGCACATGAGTGTAGGTGCCTGTGGAGGCCAGAGGCATTGTATTTCCCAGGAGCTGGAGTAACAGGCAATTGTTACTGAACCTGACATGGTTCCTGGGAATTGAACTCAGGTCCTCTGGAAGAGCAACAAGTGCTCTTAACACTGAGCCATCTCTCCAGCTCCTAAGAAGGTTTTTTTTTGACTCGAGGGATGAGATCTCTCTTACATTTTTTTCATGGACTTTGAAATTTTTAGCCCTGGACCTATTTCAGATGGAGAAGGTGCTTTCTGGAAGAGATGCTTCACTATCAAAGGTGACTAATGAGCTTTTCTCTGTGCAAAATAAATTTGAAAGCTGAGAGCCGGGGTACAGTTGGAAATGAGTGGAGTGCTCTGCAAAGACAATGGGAGGGACTTAGTTTTTCTTGAGAGAAGGAAGAAGAAGAGACAGAGTGAGAATGTGGAGGTAGGTAGATATGGTAACTACAGCGGGTGAGGTGGCCAAAGGACTTCCCACACCATCAGTATCTGTTATCTAATATTCTACATTCAAGCTTTTATGCTTCTACAGTGTTCCCATCCATCTTTCCAACCTCCAGAAAAGTTGGCTGCACCCACAGAAGTCTTGTATGTGTGAGGAAGATGTGTACATGCAAATCAAAAAACAGAGTTGTTCCCAGTTTTGGTGAATGCTAGCATTGAATAACAAAGCAAGTTTGGCAAGCCAGTGAAAAAGAGGAAATTGATAGATGGTTATTCCAAATCCCTGAAAATTTTAATGAACTTCAATGCAATAGATTCAAATCCAAGAGCAGATGTCCGCACATAACACTTGGGTCATTATTAATATTTATACCAAGTTTAACATCTTTAGAAAGTTCCTCCAACTTTCAGAAGTCAGTGTCAGCACCACAGGCGAACAAATAAAAAGTACAATACCAAGAATGGATTTCCTCTTCTGTAGCTGTTGGTCAGAAGGCTTCCATAGACTCCATAAACATTACTGGATATTACCATTGCTCTTGGTTAGCCTCCAGAATTTGACAGTAACACCCTATTGCTGAAGACACTAAACACCTGAGTCACAAAACATGGGGAAGTCATGGTACTGACCTTGAAGCTTCGTCCTTTCTTTTTCATAGTGTTGGAAAGTACTATACATGCTACTGGAAAAGAAAAATAATCATCCATCTTACCCAGCTCTGAATCCTGCAAGCTACATTAATGACTGGACTGGCAAGATATGCCCACCAGTACAATACTGGCACAGATGTTATGGAAATAACCAAATACTTGCTGATTAGATTTAAGGCCCACTCCACAGATGGAGCACATACCTGGCACTGTTACTGTATCATGACCAAGAACCTATGGCTAAATAGATCATAGAACCCAGGGGAGATCCTGCTACTATTATTTTGCTAAATGGACATAGTATTAATGATTTAGCATTATAGCTGTAGATTAGTACATCTCTCAGCCTTCATCAGAGAAGCTTCTTTTTGTAGTAGAAGTCAATAAACACTGAGACCCACAAGTGGTCAACACGCAAAAAATAAGACTGTGGATTGCTCAGCCCTAAATGGGACATCAATATCACACCCCTCCTACCAAGGCTCAGGGATCTTCTTGGATGAAGGGTTGGAAAGATTGTAAGAGCCAGAGTTCGTGGATAACAACAATGTTTTCCAGACACAACAGAGCAGTTGCACATATGAACTCACAGTGGTTATGACTACATGCACAAGATCTGTTCAAGCTCAAGCCAAAAAAATTCTCAGCATTGGGAGAGGAGGTGGGCATGAAGTCTCACCCTTAGCTGAGAAACTATTGGCAACTGATAGCTGCTGGGAGAGAAAGAAAGTCAGTTTCTTTTAAGGGTATAACCTGTAGTAGGTCAACCATACTCCAGGTGATGGGCCCACACCTAAGAGTATTTGAGCAACACAAATTAGACTCCAGAGACTGAAAAAAAAAGGGACATGAAGTTGGGGGATAGGGAAGAGGGGGTGGAGTTGAGGGAAGATAGAGAATGGGGGGGTTATGGGGAGGTGAATATGATCAAACTACATTGTTTGAAATTCAAAAACATTACTTAAAAATTAAAATTAAATAAAGTTTTATCCCTGGATTTTAGACCTGTCACCTACTTTAATATGCTGTGAGGAAACCTACATTCTTTTGCTAGGAGATCCAGTTGTCTCATTGTTATTTACCTAAAGATTCTTCCTTTCCTTTGAACTGTCCTGGTGTCCTTGTCCAAAGTCAGTTTGGACTTGCTTTTTAAAATATTTTGTTTTGAAGTACTGGGGATTAAACCCAGGACCTCACACAAATGCTCTACCACTGAACTATATCCCCAGCCCTCTTTTCCTCCTTTTACTTTTCTAATTATTTTATAAAACATTTTTTATTTATGGTTTTTCATTTTCTGTGCATGAGTGTATTGCCTACATGTGTGTAAGTACAGTGCTCACAGAGGTTATAAGACGGTGTTGGATTCCCCTGGAACAGAAGTTATAGACAGTTGTTAGCAGCCATGTGGGTGCTGGGAATCAAACCCAGGTCCTCTGCAAGAGTAGATAGTGCTCTTTACCACTGAACCATCTCTCCAGTCCCTACTTTTCTAATTTTGAGACAGGGTCTCACCAAGTTGTCTAGGCTAGCCTTGAATTCACTCTGTAACCCAGGTAGGCCTAGAATTTATGATCCTCCTGCATCTCAAGGTTTATTCCTGGGCTATCATTTCCATTCATACAGTCTTTAATTCTATCCTTATGGCAATATTATAGCTCTTAATTACTATAACTATGTAGCAATACTTTAAACTGGGAAATGTAAATCCTTCAATAACAACTTCCTCCTCCTCCTCTTCCTCCTCCTTCTCCTACTTCTCTTCCTCCTCATGTTGCCCAAGCAGGTCTTGAACTTGTTATGTGACTGAGAATGAACTTGAACTTCTGATCCTCCTTCCTCTACCTCCAGAGTGCTAAGATTTCAGATGCATGCAAACATACCTGGTTTATGTGGTGCTGAAGATCAAACTCAGGACATTATGCATGCTAGACAAGTATTCTACCAACTGAGCTACATCCCCAGCCCCAACTTCATCCTTTTGTTTGGGATTAAAGATTTTTGGTTTTAACTAGCCACCATTATCTATAAAATTTCCTACAAGTGAACATTTTCAAACAAATACCTAACCATCTCAGTTTAGAAAGCAATGCTATGTGCCTTCATAGCTTAGCTAAAAGAACTGTATAAAAAGTGCAAAATGACTTCGTGTACCTTTTTTTTTTCCAGCAGAGTCCCTCCCCATCTCAGTCCCTGTTCTTCAAAGGACCAGGTTCATGCCAGAGTTCCTGGGCATGTCCACTACCAACCTGGAACATTTTCAATATGTCATATCTGTTTCCCCAGCCATGGCAGCCTGGGGGTAAAGAAACACACAAAGTTGTTCCAGGAATTTGGAGTTCCAAACTCTACCAGCTTCTGTCTGCCTTCACACCTATGCCTCTGTGCTTCCTGCTCAGATACACCTGCACCCAGCATGCACCTGGTGCTTCAGCACTACTCTGCTACAATTAAAGCACCACTTGGGTCAGGTCTGCTTGAAGTTGCTAAATTTCCCAATGCTTGATGGAGAAGCTTGACCCTACCCTTCCTAATAGAGTCTCTCTTATGATAATCAAGGATGTCTATTTTACTTCATTGCTACCGTATGGATATAGTGAATGGGCAGAATGGTAACTCTGTCCATAAAGAATAGCAAGAAAACTCCTTTACACATCCAACTTCCAGTCCCTACCCATCATTGCCCATACAAAGCCCCTCTAGAGGTCAGTTCTTCTGATTCTCTTCAACAAAATCTATGGTCACATCACAACTTTTCTAGGCACTTCATGCAATAAAAAGAGGTCTTATGGCCCTCCACACACATGAGCCATCTCAAGTTGTTCATTAAAGCGCTGAGCTCCTAATCTATGGGGTTGTTATTTTGTTTATGAATGTTATACTTGCATGTATATACATGTACTCATGTCATTCAATGCTCACAGAGGACAGAAGAGGGCAAGAAGAGAGCATCGGATTCCCTGGAACTGGAGTTATAGACAATTGTTAGCAGTCACATGGGTTCTGGGATTTGAACCTGGGTTTTTTGCAAGAGCAGCCATTGTGCTAAACTACTGAACAATCTGTCCAACTCCTAATCTATGTTTTTGTTATAGCAATATTCTAACTTGCTTTCTGTTGCTGCGATGGATGCCATGACCAAAAGCAACTTGTGGAAGAAAGGGTTTTTTTCAGATTGCAGGAAATAGCTCATCATCAAGGAAAAGCAAGGCAAGGCAGGAACTCAAGGCAGAACCTTGAAGCAGAAACCAATGGAGGAATGCTGTTCCTGGCTTCCTCAACTAGCTTTCTTACACAGCCCAGGCCGATCTGCCTAGGGATGGCACTGTCCACAATGTGCTGCTCCCCTCTATATCAATGAGCAATCAAAAAATGTCTCACAGACACGACCACAGGCCAATCTTCTCTGAAAAATTCTTCCACTGAGGTTTCCTCTTCCCAGGTGAATCTAGGTTTGTGTCAAGTTGACAACTGAAGCTAACTATGACAAGCAGCCTTAGTAAATGAATGAATCTACAGCTCTTGCTTAGCATCTGAACATCCAAGGAGAATCCCAGCTCCCCTCTACTGAAACCTTCTCCTCATCCCTCCAAGAGATATCTCAGGCAGGACTGGAGACCTCTGGAAGGGCTAGAGCACAAGTTCAGAATCTTTCACACAGAGCCCTATCTTGATCCACAGGAGAACATATCTTTGACCAAGGCAGGGAAGGACAGTGATTCCTGCCCAAATATGGCTCCATCTCTGCTGCCACAAGCAGCTTTGAATCCCACCCCCTTCCTGCCACACACACACCTGCAAGTTTGAGAAACTACTGTGTTTCCCCAACGCATAAGCCCAGGTCCCCTCCTGAGTGTCCAGCTGATGCAGAAGTTCCTGTGGTGGGGATGCAACCCAAAGCATACTAACTCTCTCCTTAACTTTGGTCTCCTCCCCAAAATCCTTTACAGGTCTTAGGAGGTAAGCATTTCAGGATCAGAGAAAAAAAAAAGAGGAGTAGTTTTATTTTAAGCTCCAGTTCCTGTTAAACTAGAATTAAGACCTTGATGATTTTGAGCAAGGCGTAATTTGAGCAGTGCTCTGTAAGGTGGCCACCTTTCAAGCAGAGAATGGGTTAACTGTTGAGCATATAAAACAGGATAACTTCCATGGAAAACAGTTTGACAGGTCCTTAAAAACTCAAAGAGTTTCCATGCATTCCAGAAATTCTACACCTAGGTATATACCCAAGAGAACTGGAAACTAATTCATATAAAAACTTGTACATGAATTTTCATAGCACAATCATTTGCAACAGGTAAGAAGTAGCGAGAACTCAAATGTCCAGCAAGCTAGTGAACGGATAAGCAAAATGGGCTTGTCTCTACAATGGAACACAATAGGAATACTAACTCATGCCACAGTCTAGATGGACCTTGAATCATTGTATTTGATGCGGGAAGCCAAACATATAAGGACACACATTGTGTAATTCTATTTATATTAAATGCTCACCATGAATAATCCCATGAAGGGAGAAAAAAGGGAATGGACACTCAGGGATAAGGAGGTGAGGGAACCAGGAATGGCTGCTAATGGACGCAGGTTTTCTTTGTGGGGTTGTTGTGATGGAGGTGTAACCCTGTGAACATACTGAAAGTTGATGATCTGTCTACTTTAGAAGGGTGACTTTTACAGAATATACATCTCTCAATTTAAAAGGTAACCAAAGTGGATTTAGACTTTACACAACTTCCCAGTTATTCTATTCCTTGTTGTATAATACTTATTAATTATTCTTTCAGATCAGAGGATTTAAAAGTGTTGAACCTTTGTGTGTGTGACACTATCTCATTTGCATGTCTACAAATAGCAAATGCTCTTGCTCTTCTGTCATAATTTCACTTGCTATGGATTTTTTTTTCAATTTAAGGAATGGTCTCACTATGTTGTCCAGGCTAGTCTCAAGCTACTGGCACCAAGTGATCCTCCTGCCTCAGCCTCCCAAGTAGCTGGGACTATACATATTCACCACCACATCTGGTTCAGAATTCTAAATTAGGAATATTTTCCCAGAAGTTGGAAGATATTGCCCCAGTTTCTTCTTACATTCTATGTTATCTTCATTGCAATATGGATCCCCGTACCCTCATGCCCTTTCATTTGGGATTTTATCTTTATTCTTTCTATGAGAGTTAACACTGATTATCAACTTGATTGAATTAAGAAATACCTAAGAAATAAGTAAGGGCCACCTCTGGTGTATCTACAAGAGGGGTCTCCAGAGGTGATTAAACCCCAAGGGTTCTGGCCTAGTGGATGGATTAATCCTTCAGTGGATTCATAATTTGATGATATTATTTATTCCTAGTTGAAGGAAGTAGTCCTTGGGGCTGACTTGTTCTGGCCCTTTCCTATATTTCCCTTTTCTCTATTTCCTATCCCGTGAGGTAAAGAATCCCCTCCACCACGTGCTCCAGCTACCATGGCATTCTGCCTCACCATGAGCCTAGAAACAATAATCTGCCATAATGAACTCTGAAACCATGAACCAAAATAAAATTTTCTTCCTTTGAGCTTGATTCCCGTCAGGCATTTGATCACAGTTATGAGAAAGATCCGACTTCACACATCCTTGAGATCTGAAATATCACTGTGACATGAGTGTTAATGAAAGTCTTGTTTGGCTGTTTGTCCTTGATTTTGCTCAGCTCTCTGTGGGCTCTTCTGCTGTGAGGCTCAGACTGCTCCTCCCTCTGGTAACCTGTCTTCCCCTGCTGCAGGCAGTGCAGTCTCTTCCCTTCTTCTGGCTTTATAAAGCCTTGTTGAATGAACTTGGGAAGTTGGGGCTTAGCTTCTGATTCTTTTAAACATTTCGTACAGCTCTGGCTCCTTCTGCTGTTCAGAGAGAGTTCCTCAGCTCAACCTTTCCACCAAGTCTTGTCTTCAGGGCTTCTGACCATTTACACAGATTTTTATTTCAATCATCCAATTTTTCATTCCAAGATCTCTAAAACTTTCCTTTTATGAGTGCCATATCATTTTATTTCTCTCCAAAGAGTCTAATTACGTATGTGCCAAATTCTTGTTCTGTTTGCTCTATTAACTCTGCTTCCTTGATGTAATCTTTTCTATTAGTTGAGGTTGACAATTCTCTTTCATGACTATCTTCAAATGTATGGGGGTTATTTGCTATGATTGTCAATCTTCATTGCCAACTTGATTGGATTTGGAATCACCCAGAAGACACACCTCTGGGCTTATCTGTGAGGGTGTTTCCAAAGAAGTTTAGCCAAGGATGGAAGACCTACCCTGAATGTGAGTGGCACCAGCCCATGGGCTGGGACCAAGACTGGAGAAAAAGGAGAAAAGAAGGAAGCCAGTTGAGGGCTACTCTGATTCCTGGTCTTCCCAGATATGAGGCATCCCAGCTGTACACTCCTGCTGCCACAAACTCTGCCATATATCCCCCATCATGATGGACTCTACCTCTCAAACTGTAAGCCAAATAAATCATTTTTCTCATAAGATACTTTTTGTCGGCTATTTGGACACAACCATGAGAAAAATAACATCCATTGACTGTGTGCTCAACTCTGCCTTTGAGGTCTCAGCTTACCCACCAATACTCTCTGTTTTTCCTACATTTACACCTAGCTTTTTGGATGCAGTGGGTGCCCCATCTCCCTGTGTGTTGCTAGGGCCTCACAGAGCCTTTCCATCCCAGCCATCTAAGCCCAGGCTCCATACTGGAGCACTCACACCTCTGTCTTGAGAGTAAAGAGGTGGCTGTGCCTATAAGGAAGCCCAGGTCATCCATCACCCACCAGGAGCCTACCTGATATTCTTGAACCTCAAGCTTGTCAGTTACTAAGGCATCTCTGTCTTAGTCCTTTTTGTCTTGCTAGAGCAATCCACAAACATGGTACTCACGAAAGTTTACTTGATGGTTCTGGATACTGTAAAATTCAGTATTGAAGTAGGGCCTTCTTACTTCATCATAGCATGAAGGGAGTCACTGCAAGGTCAGACATTGTGAGCAACAGTGAGGGAGAAGCTAAACACATCTTTTTATGAGGAATGTACGTTTGATAAAAGTCCTAATCTATTTGTGAGGACAGAGGTCTCATCAACTAAATACCTCTTAAAGGTCCCACCTCTCAACACTGTTGCTTGGGGCTTGTTTCCGACATGTGAACTCCAGGAAGCACACTAAATCCATAGAAAACCCCTGTCTTTCTCATGCTATACCCTCTGGACTGTGGTTTCCTTCTTTAGCATGATTCCAGGCTTCTTCCGTCTTCCAGAGATGCCTCTACAGTCCTGGAATGCCTTAAGTAAGGTGCCCTTTCTTCTTGTTGTTGTTGTTTTTGTTTTGTTTTTAAGTAATTGTAAATATCATCACTATTATTATTTCCTTTTCTGATTTTTTGTTTTGAAATGAAGTCTTGCTTTATTGCCCAGGCTGGTCTCAAAGTCATGAGTACAGGCAATCAGCCAATCCTCCCTTCTGAGGGGCTGGGACTACCGCCCTTGACTTCCTATGGCCATCTTCATGACTTTACTCTCCTTTAGTTTAGTTTGGTTTTGTTTTGTTTTTGGTCTTTTTGAAACCCTGTAGCCCCAGCTGGCCTGGAACTCACTATGTAGACCAGGCTGGCCTTGAACTCACAGAGATCCACCTGCTTCTGCCTCCCAAGTGCTGGGATTAAAGCTGTGTGCCACCACACCCTGCTAACATTGTTATAATGTTTGTCAGTGGCAGAAGAATTTCCATATAAGGCTTGGGCCAGGTACAGTTTGGGCATCTCATGAAATGTGCAACATGTTGGGGTCTGCACTCCTTCCCATTCCATTGAACTCCCTTTCTGAGATTTCTTCACATTGCTGAAATCCTCACTGAGGCGGCAGCCCTGCTGACTGCCACACACTTGGTTGGCCGGTTCTGGTTAGCCTGGCCTTTGTGGTTTACTCTGCCTTTCATTCCCACTGGCTGTGTTAGCATTCCTCTGCTCAGTGGGACTCACAGAGTTCTCCCATCCCTTCCAGCAGGTTTGGGAGTTTAGGGGAGCTTTTTGTTTTTTGATTTTAGCCTTTGTGTCTCAGCCAGACCTATGAATCTAGTTATGAAGTGGTTTTGAAGCATCTTCCTCTAATTTAGCTTTTAAAATATGCCCCCTTTTCCTGGAGTGCTAGGGAGGTGGCTCACTGTGTAAAGTTCTTGTCATGAAAGCATCAGAATACATACTTGTCAGGCAGCAACTTGTCTGTAATCCCAGTGCTGGGGAGGCAAAGACAAGGGATTTCTGGAGCATGCTGGCTAGCTAGATTAGCTTAATTGACAAGCTCTAGGTTCAAGTGTGAGACCTTGCCTCAACATATAAGGTAGAACATGATCTAGAAACACACACACACACACACACACACACACACACACACACACACTACTCACTGGAGGCAAAAATGTGATGTCCATCATAGACTACGTTGAAGAAATTTCTATTGTTGCCTTGAAAGGAAAAAGCCAGGTAAGACTGTTAAAAAGCCAGTGCTGGCCAACATAATATCCTACCCTGAAGATAAATCAGGAGTTTGCCCTGAGAACAAGAGCAAAAGCCAACTATTACTGCTGGGACACAAAACTCGGCACCCTCAGGGGAACTTGGCTGGGAGTTGCCTGGACTGAGAAGTGTCCCAGGACTTATGCCCAGGCTAAAGGGTAGGGAGCTGGTAAAAACGAGCAGTCCCTTTCACCCTATTCTATTGAATCTACTGAATATGAGGGTGGTCTTACTCTGGATCAGTGTACCCTTCATGGATCAGCCACCTAGCCTGGGGCGTTTCAGATATGGAACTTGGAGACAGCTCAGTGCTTTCAGTTTGGGACTGATGTCATCTCAGTACACTAAGGGTTATGTGTGGCAAATGAGGCAAGACTTATGGAAAGTGCCATGCTGTTGGGTGTCTAGGTGGATGGCTGGAACGGACCATAGAACCAGTCCTTTCAGGAGATGGAGGCAGAGACACGGAGTATGAGTTGTGGCTGCTTGGAAGACTGATCAGTCTCCTAGAAGTTCACTTCCAAACTCTTTATAAAAACCCCATAATTCCCTCTTCACACAGGAAGCTCCTGACACATCTGTGTCTTCCATCATACTCACTTCCTCCCAATGAACAGAGGGAGCTATGGAGAGGCAGGGATACCAGAGAAGGGATAAGGGACCTGTAATGGAGAGAAGGGGGAGGCTCAGCAGAGAAAGATGTCCACAACGGAATCTGATCACTGCCTCAGCACTTGCTCCCTAACACGTCATTTGCATGAGTTTGTTTAACTGTAAAATGGAACCCCAACCCCAGAGAACACGTCTTGTTCATCTTCCCTATGTGGGCAGCGGGGAGCATCAAAGTGGAAACTCCCCAATAGATAAGTGTCTCAGCTTCCCTGGCAGAATTAGTTCAGTGTGTAGACCTTAGGCTTGAGGTTGTAATTATGATTTAGTGGAATGCTGCTTCATGTTTTTTTCCTTCATTTCATGCAAATTAAGTAGGAATGTACGCATCTCTATTCCTAGGGGAAGTTGGGGAATTCATTAGTTATCGTCTGGGAAGTGCTCTGTGATAAAAAAAGCTCTCCAGAAATACAAGGTATTTTTATTAGGTGCCTTCAATTTGTAAGTCCTACTGAATGGGTTCTTTCATTCTGCTTTGTTTGGGTATAAAATGAAAGCTCAAACCCTGCACTTAGCATTGACCAACACGCATACCACAGAAAATATTTGAGAAGTAAATGCAGGTGTTTCAAGAGTTTTTATTTATTCACTCCTGGAAGGGTTTAGGAGATGTTGAAAATTCCAGCCAAGGAATCTGATGTCTGAGGGATGGTATCACTCAGTAACATTTGTGACTTTGGAAAGGTGCACTGGCTTCTCGGGGTCATGATCTCTGCACCTAGAAGGTTGGGCAGTTGGACCAGATGACCTCTAGGACCTTTTGTTTCCTTTCATACACTCCTGCACATGCTTGCCATTTATGAGCCCTCATAGCACTCAGGTCACAAGACCAAGGGCTCCATGTCTTGGCTAAGTTGGCTTACACATAAGGAAATGGGAGCTGTGCATCATCTCCACAGTTACACAGCTAAGGAGTAGTAGGAACCATACCCTCAGCCACTGTCCTCCACTCCTTTCATGGTGCTTTCAAGAGCACCATTCTCTTTGGTTATCTATGACCACAGAACCCAACATCAGTCTAACGACTATTGAAGACTTTATCAATTCTATTCCCATTTCCCCCTCGATGTGGTTCCAGCTTCTTTCTCTACAACTTGAGGGTAATAGCTATAGAGATAGGCATGTACACCTGCACCCCAGAGGGTGAAGGAAGAGGGAGAGAAACAGAGAAGAAAAAGGAGGTAAATGAACTATTCAACTGTGCAGTGGAATACTTTATTTATATCTGCCTGATTTCATTCATATGGATTCATTAATATTGGGAGCACTAGATCAGTGAGATGACTCAACAGTACAAATGCTTGCTATGCAAGCCTGAGGATTTAAGTTTGATCCTTGGAACCCACAATGGAAGGCGAGAACCAGTTCCTCAAAGTTGTCATCTGACCTCTACACACAGAGATTTCCCATGTACTTCAGGTATCGGCACTCACAACCGCCACCCCCCCCCATTAGCAGCATCCTCTACCGCAGCCTGCACTGATTATGATCAAGAATCACTGAAATCACTCAGTGCATAGGGATCACTCTTGGTGTGGTGTATTCTATATGCCCATGATTATCGTGTAACAGGAAGTACAGTAATCCCCTTTATCCCCAGTTTTGCTTTCTTCAGTTTCAGTTACCTGAGATCATTTAGCACAGTTATAGCTCAATGATGCTCCATTTGATGAAATCACAGCCTAACACTGTATCACAATGCCTGTGCCACTCATCCCACTTCCTCTTCTCACAGAGCCATCATCACAAGAAGAGAGCAGAATACAGGTAAGATATTATCAGAGAGTAAGGTAAGATATTTTGAGGGCTGGGGAGATGGTTCAGTCACTAAAGCCTTGCCACACAAGCATGAGGACCTGAGTTTGGATCCCCAGCATTCACATAAAAGCCAGCTGTGACAGTATGCACCTGTAAACCTAGTGCTGGGGAGTGGAGACTCAGGGGTCCCTAGAGCTTGCTGGCCAGCTAGTCTGGCTAAATTGGCAAGTTTCAGATTTAATGAGAAACCTTGTCACAAAAACTAAGGTAAAGCTGGGCACAGTGGCAAGAGTCTTTAATCCCAATACTCAGGAGGCAGAGGCAGGCAGATCTCTGTGAGACTGAGGCCATCTTGGTCTACATAGCAAGTCCAGGTAAGCTGGGACTACAGGGAGACTCTCTCTCAAAAAGACCAAAAAAAATTAAGGGGGAGAGCAACTAGGAAAAACACCCAACTTCACTCTCTGGCCTCCATATGCATGCATACATACATTCACCTGCACCTGCACACACACAAATACATACACATACAATACAAACACACATACACACAGATTTTGAAAGAGACCACAATCACATAATTGTATTACAGTATATTGTTACAAATCATTCTAATTTATGTTTAGTTATTATTAAGTTCTTACTATGCTTAATTTATAAATTGAAGTATATCATAGGAATGGGGGAAAGTATGGTGCATATATAGATATGGTTTGGTACTATCTACAAACTCAGGCACCCACTACAAGTCTTAGAACATACCTCCCACGGATGAGGGAGGAACTACTATATACGCACTGCCAGGAAAATTCTCTGTGCTCTGCTATTCCCCTTTCACCCTAACTCCTCAATCTAATGATATCTACACACACTGTTGTGTGATCTATTAGGAGGACAAGTAGCCACATGCATTTGCTTTCAGAGCAATCTTCAACAAAGAAAGAGATCTGGGTCTGGTTTGCAGCCCATGACTGACCTGGGCTGTCAGGTTAAGTGGATCATAAGTCTTGCAGGCACAATATGATGCTGCAATTGTGCTAATAAATTTGTCTTTTTTCAGTTGTATAAATCTAAATGGCATTCATTGAAATAAACATTTTTAGATTGAAATTATTCCACTTTTTTAATACAGTATTTTGCCACAGAGAGTCATTGAATAGCTCAGAACAAATTTCTCATTAGTTTCTTTCTACAGGCCCTTCAGGGAGCCCCTTTGCTTATCAGGCTTATTATGCATGCCTGTTATGCAACTTTTAAAGTTTGTGACTTTTCTCATCTATTTTGGATTGAAAGTGGAGCATGTCCAGAACTTTTTAATACAAGGTGATCTTTTAAAACCTTAACAATTATCAAAACCCAGTCAATTTTTTAAATGTTTTTGCTGTTTTATAAATGTATAGGAGATGCATGGCTTCCCTGGAATCATTAATTTAGCCTTACAAAGAAGTGAGAGAGTGATGCTAGACATATTCCTTAACCCAAAGTATCTTCCTCTCCCACTAGGTGCCATACACCCATATATTTGCATACTTAAGTTTTTCTACCTCCTGAGTTCCTAATCAAAAACTATTTAAGGGGATGTGGGGCTGGAGAGATGACTGACCAGCTAAGAACACTTGCTGCCCTTGCAGGGGACCCAGGTTTGGTTCCCAACACCTTCATGGTAGCTGTTCTAATTGGCTTTCCATTGCTGTGATAAAAGCACTGACCAAAACCAACTTGAGGAAGAAAGGGTTTATTTGGCTTGCAACACAGTCCATTTTCAAGGAAAGCCAAGACAGGAACTCAGGGCAGGAACCTGGAGCACAGACCATGGAGCTATACTATGCAGAATAGCTGATTACTGGTTTGTTCTTTGGCCTGTGTTTTCTTATACAATACAGGACAACCTGCCCAGCAGTGGCACTGCCCACAATGGGCTGGACCCTCTTCCCTGGTATGTCAAGTTGACAACTAAAGCTATCCAGCACAGTAGTACACAACCATCCATAACTCCAGTTCCAGGGGATCCAAGGTATTTATTCTTCTGTCCTCCATGGGCACCAGGCACATATGTGGTGCACATACATATATGTAGGCAAAATTATCATACACATAAAAATTAATTTTTAAAAAACAAATGGATTGGGGAGATGGCTCAGAAGTTAAGAGGATTTGGTGCTCTTGCAGAGGAGCCAGGCTCAGTTCCCAGTACCCACAAGGCAGCTAACAATCATCCCTAACTCTTTTCTGGAAATTTGACACCCCCTTCTGGCCTCCACAGGCACTTTGCACACATGGTGCACTTACATACATGCACTTACATACATGCAGGTAAAATACTCATACACATAAAATCAAAATAAATAAGTACTTTAAAAAATATTTTATTATTTTTATTTTATGTGTATGAGTGTATTGCCTGCATGTATGTGAGCACACCCGTGTCATGCAATGCCACGGAGGTCAGAAGAGGGCTTCAGATTCCCCCGGAACTGGAGTTAAGGAAGGTTCATAGCCACCATGTGGGTGCTGGGAATCGAACCTGGGTCCTCTGCAAGAGCAGTCAGTGCTCTTAACTGCTGAGCCATCTCTCTAGCCCCAAGTCTTTTTAAAACCAAACCAAAAAACAACTTAAGCAATTATTAGCTGACACTTAAATAAGCTATGTTAGTTTACTGATGCTAGATAATGAATTACTACAAACATAAAGGTTTAAAATAGCACCCTTTTATTATTTCATGGTTCTATGGGTCAGAAACCTGGGTAGATGACTGGGTTCTCTACTTATGATCTGAAATCAAGATATCAACCTGGCAAGGTCCAGGGAAGAATCCCCTTCCACGTGTTTCTGGATGTTAGCAGCATCCTGTTTCATGCCACTGTAGATCAGAGACCCATGTCCTTGCTGGCTGTTGATCAGAGGTCACCCTCAACAAGGAGAGACTTCTCTTGTGCCCTTGCTTGTAGCTCATCTTTCTTCAAAGCCAGGGAAGGCACTTCAAATCCTTCCAGGCTTTGAATCTCTCTGATCTCCCCTGTCTGCCACCAGCAATACAGAAAGCTCGACTTTTAAAAGAATTTGATGAGGTTGAGTCCACCTGTATAATCTCTCTTTTAATAACTTCAAAGTAAAGTCATTATTTTTAATTGCATCTTCATAATTTCCCTTGACAGTAGTATAATATGATCATAGGCCAACAATCCTATCAAAGTCCTATTCCTAAGAAAAAGTGACTTTCATCAGGTAGGAAATCTTGGGACATTGGCTAGCAGTGGGATAAGCACAAACCAAAAGCCAGAAGAGAGAAGGAGCTCTAAGAGGGTGACAGAGGCTTTCTGGCTATTCAAATGGGACTGTACCCTGCGTGTGCAGTGCTGCACTATACAACCTTCCAATTCAGATGCATCCTAAGCATCAGCAATATTACTTCTCCATGGGACACAAGGATCATTGAGTCTTCCACACAGTGACAGAGTCACCTCTCTATAACTTCAGTCTCACATATGATGGCAGGTAAGCCACATAACCCTGCACATAGTCAATGTAACAGTGACATTATTAAACACAGCTGTAGTGTGAGTCAACTGAAAATGCCAGACAGCAGCTCCCTTTCCCCTGTTTCTAATGGCAGATTCTCTGTTCCTTAATAAGATGGCACAGCTTTCCCTTCTTGTGTGTAGTGAAGTCACTGTTTTTCAGTAGGATGCTTTCACTGAGAATATCAGAAAATTCAACTTCAGGTTACTTCAAAACTGTAGGAAACCATAAAGAGGATCATTTCCAAGCAGTGAAGAGCCCATTGGAGGAAGGCTTCAGACATAATTCTAC
Organism: Nannospalax galili; assembly: GCF_000622305.1. NCBI lineage: Eukaryota > Metazoa > Chordata > Mammalia > Rodentia > Spalacidae > Nannospalax > Nannospalax galili. Next base: position 1,319,013 of record NW_008348662.1, on the reverse strand, counting down.
CCAGGGCACGGCTCCATTTACCTGCAGTTCTCTCAACTCGGCTTTCTCCTTGTGTTGACTTAACAGGGTATGGCTTCTCTCACGGTGACAAAATGGCTGCCAGAAGCAACTGGGCCTCCCCATTTACACTGAGGTGGAGAAAGCAAGTAGGCCCAGAGCACTGAGCAGAAATCCCCATTTCCAGTTGGGTGGCCACTCCTTTCTTTGGCCATGGGAATATCTCTGTTTAATTGCTTAGGCTCAAGTTACCTAGACATATGGGATTAACCTTGCTATATTAGAATAATGAGCTCTTATTATTCAGAACAAAACAAAACAAAAACCTGGTTGCTATACAATGAAGGGAGAGATGATGGATGTTGGAGCAGCAGCTTAAGTGTCACTACGAACAATACAGTGGCCACCCCCACCCCACCCTGCCCCCTTGGAGTGAGATGGTAACAGAGACAAGAGTTTGCTCGTAGTCACTCTCAGTGCCTGTGGGCTTCCATGGTAGGTGCACCTCCCCATAATGAATATTATTCCAGTGTTTAAACATTCCCCATGCAACATAGATGCTGAACACAGGCCACCACTTCATCACACACCATCTCAACTGAAGACAGAACAACTTTGGTCTGACACACGGCAAGCAGAGATGACTGTGCCGCCCAGTACCTTCTGAAGGGGCCATATACAACTGTTTCAATCTGCACTGATTTTTTTTCATATTTACTTACCAGTAAGATATAACTCCAGGGGGCTTCAGTGATGGCTCAGCAGTTAAAAGCACTTGCTGTTCTTGCAGAAGACTAGGTTTGGTCCCCATCACTCACATGGTGGCTCACAATCATTTGTAACTCCAGTTCCAGAGGCTCCACCATCCTCTTCTGCCCTCTATAGTCACTGCACACACAGTGCACTTACATACATACAGTCAAAACACTCATGCACATAAAATAAAAACAAATAAAATATAACAAAAGAAATTTTTAAACATATAATACCAAAGTTCCTACTTGGATCCAAATGCTATGCTGTCTGCCAGAGAAATTCTAATCTGCTCGTACTACCTCTCACCAGCTTCAGTGTTCCTCAAGTATTTAAAAAGCCTTCAGTGGCTCTTTATTTCCTTTAGAGGAGAGCTTCTCAATCCTAGCATTATTGACAGTTGGAGCCAGATGTAGGGCTGGGTTCCTGAGCATGTGACCTATGCAATCCCACAGGCCACCACACTCAGAAAGACCCTACAGTTATTTTCAGACTCTACTGTCACCATCTTGAAATTCTTAATAATCTTTAAACCTGTGTTTTGTAAGTGAAATCTTAAGAGGGCAATAGAGCATGTCTGTGAGCAAAGTGCACGCATGCACACACACACACACACACACACACACACACACTCACACACACTCACACTACATGTCTATGGTCCTTGCTGCCCCATTTGCAAAACAGTGAGTACTTCAATGCTCCATGAGCACAGAATTCTAGTGAACCCATGTGGAAGTTCAGTGACAATCAGATCAAATAAAAACTACATGTGAAAGAGTGAGCCCTTAATTACTCCAAGATCCTGTCTAACCAAAAACTTGCTTTGAATGCAGAAAGAAGGCACTGGCCACTAAGAAATGCAAATAATCATAAAACTAACACATCTTCACTAATTTGTGTTACTTCCCTGAACTGGCCAACTACTGAAACTGATGATACAGAAGTAGAGCTTTCGGGCTGAAGGGGAGGGTAGAGTGTTGGCCTAGAATGTGTACCCAGGACTGAAAAATAAGGCGGGGTCTTATTAGTAAATGTAGGTTACCTATTAAAATTTGAATTTTAGGTAAGAAACAAGGGGCATATGTATACTGAAAGATTATTTGTTATTTTTGAAATTCAGATTAAACAGGCATTACATGTATTACCAGTAATCCACCTGAAAGTAAAGGAAAAGACAAGGCAGTACATATTTCCTCTTCCTTTCACTCTTTCCCTACTGAAGGCAGCTGTTGGCACAGTGTGCTACTACGAACAAGTGGATTAAGAGCAGGCTTATGAGTTTTGTACAGCCTTCCTACCGTTCCAGAACAAAGAACATATGCACGTACAAACTCAAATATGAATTGTATGATTATGGAGACCCTGCCAGTGAATTCAGTGTTCTGCTATTTGCAGTTCAAAATCAGCATTGTACAGTATAAGGAAGGAGACAACGCTTGCTGATAATGTAAAAACTGTAACTGTTCTCTATTTAGAATAACACCTGCAAATTTTAAAAAAATTGACACCGTGACAAATAATGAAAGAGAACATGAAAAAAAGGAAAAGACTTTGCATTTTACTTTTACTTTTTTGTTGGATTAGTTGGTTGGTTTGGATTTTGGAGACTGGGTCTTGCTACGTGACCCAGACTGGCCTTAAACTTGCCATCTTCGGCCTCTGTCTCCTAAGTGGTGGAATGGATCACAAACATGTATTTTCATACTTTTAATTTTGCAATTTATTTACTTTTATTTTATGTGAATGAATGTTTTCATGTATGTATGTGGCCTGTGGAAGCCAAAAGAGGGCACTGGATCTTCTGGAACTGGAATTACAGACAGTTGTGAGTTGGCATACGGGCACTGGGAACTGAACCAGGATCCTCTACAGAAGTAGTACATGTTCTTAACTACTGAGCCGTCTCTCCAGACACCACGGTTTCACTTTGTATTGGACCTTGCAAGTTTAGCAGCCAGCCCTGGGAAGTGGGGCTGCCCTATCCATTTTAGAATATTTAGTGGCATCCTTGACTTCTATCCACAGGTTGGGCATACCTCCAACTGTGACAATGAAGACTGTTTCTAGACATTGCCAAATGCCTCCCCCACCAGAACTACTGCTTCAGAAGAAAATCTAACTTTATTAATGTGTGAGACCCCTGGTGACCCTTACCCTCCTATCTCAGTCCACTCGTCCCCACAGAGTGGGCCAGTCATGCTGAGCCTTCTTGGGGTTCCTTAACCAAGCTACACTAGAATGCCTCCTTCCCTTGAGACACCCTCTTCCACTCCCTAGATCACCATTCTCCAACTTCACTCAACTAATTCCTTATTGGGTTTGAAAACCCACACCAGCATCACCCAGGCACCTACTCTCAAATCCAACCTTAACTTCTGTGTCCCACTCTCTGGATGTATTAGTTACTTTTCTCATTGCTATGACAAAAAATATCTAACAAAAACAACTTGTAGAAGGAAAGGTTTTAAATACTTTTCTTTTTTATTTATGTGTAAGCATGTGTTTGTGTATGTGCACACGTGCACAGAAGTGCCTGCCGAGGCCAGAAGAGGGTGTCAGACCCCCTGGAGCTGGAGTTACAGGTGTTTGTGAGTTGCCCGACATGGGTACTGGGAATTGAACTTGGGTCCTCTGCAGAAGCAGAAAGTGCTCTTAACCACTGAGCCATCTTCCCTTTGCCTGATGATTTAAGAAGGGATACCAGTCATTAATGGTGAGGAAAGCATGAGAGGTGGCTAGCAACATTGTGTCTACAGCCAGGAAGCAGGGAGGAATGCTAGCACTCAGCTACCTTCCTTTTTATTCAACCCTGAACTCCAGGTCATGGGATGGTGCTGCCCACATTCCCACATTCAGGGTCATACCTCCTCAGTTAAAACTCTCAGGAAAGGTCCTCACAGACATGCCCAGAGGCAAGTTTCCTGGGTGATTCAAAATCCAGTAAAGTGACCAAGATTAACCATCACACTGGGTAAGACGCCTTGCTCACGGCTTCATCTGTTCCACTCCTGCACTACCTGTGTATAAAATGTGAATATCAGGCTGAGTTAGACTGTAAGGGTAAGGAGAGACATAGGGATATAGTCTATCTTCTCTGTTTGTTTGCATATCTAGCTCAATGTTCAGTAGATAGTAAATGAATGTGAGAAGAAAGGAAAGGGAAAGGAGGAAAGAGGATAAAGGAGAAAAGGGAAGGAAAAAGGCTGTTAGAGACTTTTCTAATGTTAAATGCGTGGTTAACATTGCTCTCAGTATTCAGTTTTTATTACTAGCAGTCCATTAACTAAAGCTCTAAAAATAAATACTAGTCCCTCATAAACACAATATAAGTCAACAAATTGAGGTCCTTATTGCTTAGATCAGTAGCTGAGCTTTGTTTTGAATCCTAGGCAAAGGGTTTTACCCTTTCTTTGGGATGGAGGTGAGGGGGCTGTTGCTGAGTCTTGCTTGCCAGGCAGCCTAGCCAAATAATGATGAGTTCCAGCAGGACTCAGTGTCCTCCTCTGGTCTCCACACAGGTACTCAGTGGAAGACTGAGAGTGGGGAATTTAGCCGGGGGTTGTGACACATGCCTTTAATCCCAGCACTAGGGAGGTAAAGGCAGGCGGATCTCTGTGAGTTCAAGGCCAGCCTGGTCTGTATAGTGAGTTCCAGGACAGCTGGGGCTACAAAGAAACCCTGCCTCAAAAAGACCAAAAAAAAAAAAAAAAAAAAAAAAAAAAAAAAGTGGGGAATTTATGGGGAATGATTGCCTTCTACTGGAGACCAGAACATTATCCAGGCTGGATGAGAAAAAAAAGTGAGTGTTAACCTATCCATTCCAACTGGAGGTCAGAGTCTCCTGCCCCCATGAATTCTCCAAAGTCCCTGGGTCCCATGGTGGTCCCAAAACTTCAACAAAACTGAAAGTAAGTTGAGCAAGATGGAATTTATGTCACCCCGGGGGAAAGGTGGCTTAAGACAAAAATTAGCTAGGAAATTATTTTGACTGAAGTACCAGAGATGCAGAATTAGTATTGCCTACATCAAGAAATAAGTTGACTTCTCTTGTAAATGTTCAGAGGTGAGTAAATATCTGTCCATCTTGGCCCAGGTTCCAACTATATCATGATCTTTTAAAGTCTTTAACACCAAACTTTCATCTTTGCAAAGAAAACACAAGCTCTGATCCAAATCTTGGGTCTGCTTCTTCTCACTAGCAGCCACAGGTCTCTGCAAAGGAGGCTGGGAGATGTAGTCCTCTAAGCTGCCCTGCTAGGTGGATCCAGCATGTTGTTTTACAAAAAGCACTAAATATTCCTGTTGTTTGAATACAAAATATGCCTCACAGGTTCATGTGCTTGAACATTTGGTCCCCAGCGGCTGGCACTGTTTGGGAAGGTCATAGAACCTTCCCGTCATAGGTGGACCTTTGCTAGAGAAAATGGGTCACTGGGGGACAGTCTTAAGGTTTTATACCTGTGCTCTACTTCCCATTCATTTCCTACTTCTTTTTTAAAAATATTTTATTTATTACTTTTATTTTATGTGTATGAGTATATTGCCTGCATGTATGTAAGTGCACCCGTCATGCAATGCCTACGGAGGTCAGAAGAAGGTGTTGGATCCCCTAGAACTGGAGTGTTATGGATGGTTGTTATCCACCATGTAGGTACTGGGATTTGAACCCAGGTTCTCTACAAGAGCAGTCAGTGCTCCCCACCACTGAGCCATCTCTCCAGTCACCATTTCCTATTTTGTGATGGTAGATACAATGTGACCAGCTGCCTCCTGTTCCTGCTGCCATGCTTTCCCACCCTCCCCATGATGTACTGAGTCCCCTCAAACTGTGAGCCAAAATAACTCCTTCCTTTAGTTGCTTCTTGTCAGGTATTTTGTTTCAGCAACTAAAAAGTACTAATACACACGTTAACTTTGTGTGGCCTTTCAAACAGACAAGAAGCTAGTTTTATTTATTTTAGTGCTATGTTTAGATACAGTTTCCCTCACAATTCAAATACTGGAAGCTTACTTACCAAAGTAATAGTATATGACATGGGCAATCTTGAAGAGTAGGGGCCTAGTGGAAGGCAAGCAGGTCCTGGGGACTCTACCCTCAGAGGGATTAATGCCTTCTGTTAGGAGAAGTTCAGGTCTATGAGACTGAATCAGTTCCAGCTAGAATGGGTTTTAAGTAAGTGAGCATGGCTGTCTTACAGGCTCTCTTATTTCCTCCCTCACCACATGATCTCTACTACATATACCACTGTGTACTCCCACCATGGTACCATGTTGTGAACATCCACACAGCCCTCACTAGAGGCTATTATATTGATGGCCACCCAATCTTTATCTTTCAGTCTCCAAACTGTGAGCGCTTCTCTTTATGGGTTACCCAACTGCTAGCTTTTTGTTACAGCAACAGAAAATGAGCTAAGACATTTACCATTAGAATGATGGTATAATGGTCAATCTTCATTGTCAGAGTGACTGTATTACAATCATCATGGAAGCACACCTCTGGATGTGACAGCATTTCCAGAAAGGTTTAACTAAGGATAGAGACTTACCCTGAAGTTGGACACTGTCATCCCGTGAGCTACAGTTCCAAGCTGAATAGCATGTGCACTGACCAACTTCTCTCTCCAGTGCATTGCTTTTTCATAATTTTTGACAAAGATTTAAATGCAGTTCAATGGCCAAGCATGGTGGTGCATGCCTTTAATCCCAGCACTTGGGAGGCAAAGGCAGGCAGATCTGAGTTCGAAGCCAGGCTGGTCTACATAGCAAATATCAGGCAAACTAGAAATACATAGAGACTCCATCTCAGTCTCAATAAATGGTACTGAAGTAATTGTCTATATATATAGGAAAAAAAAACCAACCAAAATATCTCAAACTTAAACCTCATTCTTTGTATGAATATTAACTCAAAGTGAATCAGGAATGCAAATGTAAAATATAAAACTATGAGCCTCATTCACCCTCCCATCTCCCCCACCAGTCTCTCCTCCTAGCCTGGGTCCTGCCCCATTCCTTGTCTTGGCGCCCCAGGCACTGGGGGACCCACCACTTCCTGATCCTTTGCATCCAGAGCAACTCAGTTCCTTCTCGGGTCCCCAGGAGCACTCTGGGCCTGGCCCCACACTCACCTCCCTCTGCTTCCCTGGGCCTGCACGACCCTCAAGCCTCTCTCCCACCTGCAGGCCTCTCTCTGGGGTAAGTCTATCATGCCCTCCAGGCCTTGACTCCCACAGCCTCATTCACCCTCCCATCTCCCCTGCTGGTCTCTCCTCCTGGCCTGGGTCCTGTCCCATTCCTTCTCTTGGTGCCCCAGACACCTGAGGAACCACCAATGCTTCCTGATCCTTTGCATCCAGACCAACTCAGTTCCTTCTCAGATCCCCAGGAGCACTCTGGGACCTGGCCCTGCCCTCACCTTCCTCTACTTCCCTGGGCCTGCACGACCTGCCAGCCTCTTTCCCGGACACCAAGACTGACCTTTCCTCTTCCTGATCCTTTGCATCCAGACCAACCCAGCTTCTTAGTGCAGTCCCCAGGAGCCCTTGGGGCCACTTCTCACCCCCATCTTCCTTTCCATCTCTGGGTGGCACAGCCACCAGGTGCCCTAGACCAGCATCTTTCCTGGGCCCGGCTCCCAGGCCAATCCAACCCCCAAATTCCTGAAGCCAAAATTTTTCCTGGAGGGATCCAGACCTTAGGAGAAAGCCTGAAAGCATCTGATCCTCATCTGACTTGGGCCTGTATGGGAATTCCTGAAGTCAAAAGCAATCTGGCCACTCCAATATAAAGTCAAAAGAGAGAACCAGAAGCTTAGAGTTCATGCCCCAAAAGGAAACCACAAAGACACATAAGGTTCACAAAAGGAAGCAGACCTAAACTAAAGGCTTGAGTCTCACCCAAGATTCAGAAACTACAAAAGAAATTCACATGTCAAAATCACAGAGAAAAAATAATAACATGAAAACCCAAAATAACATATCCCCACCAGATACCAATGAGAGGAGTACAATGAGAACCCCCTAGAGATAATGCAGGACATGGAACTCAAAAAAACAATTATAAACATGATAAAAGAATTCAGTGAATTTAAAGAACACACACACAAAGAAATAAAAAAACTGAAGGAAGATAGGGCTAAACTTCTGAATGAATTCAGAAAAGAGAAATATTGAAGAATACTCAGGCTGAAATGAAGAAGGAAGTGAAACACTCAGTAAGCCAATTAGAAACAAGAGACAGCCTTGCCAATAGGATGAAGATTATGAAAAATTTAAGAAATCACAAAAATGGAATATGCAGGAATTGTGGGATACCAAGAAAAGACCAAACTTATGAATCACAGGCATACAGGAAGGAGAAGAAGCCCAAGATAATGGCATGGACCAGATCTTCAACAGAATCATGGAAGAAAATTTCCCCAAATTAAATAAAGATATGCCCATACAAATACAAGAAGCATATAGAACACCAAACAGATAGGACCAGAAAAGAAACTCTCCACGGCACATCATAGTA